>NC_061113.1:150494116-150794116 GCF_002878395.1 Capsicum annuum
CAAATCAGTATCACATAATTAAATTACAGTCATACATACGTCATTCCATAATTTAATTAAAAGGAGGGATATTTTTAATTTTAGAACAAAATTGAGGTCCAATAAGAATCTATTATACCTATTAAATCCGCGCACCCCCCCTACAAATGGTATCAGAGCTAGAATATATATGTTAGAGTCAAAAATAGATTTAGAGCTAAAACAATTTACTTATAATTAATTAATTATGCGAAGACCATTTAAAAATAGAGAAGCTTTTAGAAAAATTAAAAAAACTTTAGTTAGTAATTATTCAGAATATATAAGTCTAAATAAAACAAAAGAAAATCCACAAAAACTAGCCTACTTAATTACATTAATATCTAGTATTGAATCAAAATTAATAACACATTTAAAATCTAGAAGAATGAAACATATACCACCTAATTATGATAAAATTAGATTTAGATATCCACCAAGATATTGTAAATATAATTTAAAATGAATAAAGTACAACAATATAAAGAATTAAAACAAAACTCAATCAAGAGATGTTTCGGCCTATATTCCTACTAATGTAATTTCCATTAATTATGGACAAATCTTCTTATCCACCGACCTGTTCAATTTTGGAATTAGACTGCTATTAATGTGGGTATCTTTATTTCCAGAGTGGGGTTTGCTGCTCAAATAATACCATGAGACAAGTAGATGGTAAATTAAAATTAGAATAGCGCAATTCATAGAATTAGAAGCCTTTGTACAATTTGCATTTGATCTCGATAAAGCTACTTAGAATCAAATGGCAAAAGGTCACCAATTATATGAATTTCTTAAACAATTGCAATCGATTCCTCGTATGATAGCAGAGTAGATAATGACTATTTATACCAGAACAAATGACTATCTTTATTCATTAGAAGTTGGACAGGTAAGGAAATTTCTTGTTGAGCTACATACTTCTTAAAAACTAATAAACCTCAATTTCAAGAAATCTTATCTTCTACCCAAAAATTTATCGAGGAAGCAGAAGCCCTTATGAAAGAAGCTATTTAGGAACAAATTGACTATTTTATACTTTAGGAACAAATATAAAGTAATATTGATTACCTCTATCTTAATCTTAATTTAAAAAAATAGAATTAAGCATCTTGGATTCAAATATTCAAATAGTTTCATTAGTAATGAAATCTAATATATATATATATATAAATATATATATATATATATATATATATATATATATATATATATTAAAATAAATTGTGTTCAATAGAATTTGAACCTATACCAAAGGTTTAGAATACCTCTGTCCTATCCACCTCTGTCCTATCCATTAGATAATGGATGTTTTTCATTTTGATTTTCTTTTAGTATTTTAACTTTTTGTTGGAAAAAAATAGAAAGAATCTGATATGAAAGAATTTTTGGAATGGTATATTTAGTAATTCACTAATACAAATAAACTAAATTTGATTTAATTAATACATTAAAATATTTATAATAAATAAATATAGAGCGCATAGCGGAAATTGAACCCGCATGATTATCTTGGAATGTTAGGGATTGATGACGATTCACTTTTTAACAACTCTAATTCACAATCAAACATGAAACTGACTTTATTCTGATCCTTTATCGATATGAGTCAATGTATAGGATCAAAGATGTGAACAAAATTCAAAACAAAAAATTATACCTATAACATCATGTAAGCATTTGGTCTAAAGACAGATAAAAAGAATTGCTTTGTAGATGATCATTCATCATTTAAAGATATTTTGCTTCACTTTCTTCTTTACAAAGAATAAATTGAAGATTTATTTACGATTAGAAATAAACTTTCTAGCTTTATCCATGGAATCTTTATTGGTACTTATTCAATTGAAAGTATTGATCCAATTCAAAAATTATGTTTCACAAATTCATAATCCAATGTTTCAGTGTCTAAGTGACCTTCGGATACAAATCATGAGAATGTGTATTTGTTTTTGAATTTGTCATTGAGAAGAAAATCATTAAATCCTTTTAAAAATAAGTTTTTGATCGGAATATGAATCAAACTAAAAGACTCTTTAACTATTTAAAGGATAATAGAACACATCACACTTTTACCACTAAATATACCCGCTATAATATGATTATTGTATACAAATCCAACTTTTGTCAAATAGGGGATTATGGTACTTAAGATAGGATAAGATAAGGTCATCAGAACCACTAAAATCATAACATAAAAATGCCTCGAAAGCTTGTTTTTCTTAGTCCAACAAGGCGGTAAACATAAAATCAAAAAGCAGAAAGAGAAATGAGACTTTTATTTTGATCAAATTTTGTATTGCATATATTTTATTTACCTTTATAAAAAAATGTAAATTGGTTCTTATTGCTTGAATATTAACTATTAAACTAAAATGAACTATTACAACAATAACAAATATTTTGATTTTAAAATTCAGATTTGTTGGAACAAAAGAGGCCCGGCTGGATACTGACCATACCAAGCCATGAGAAAAAAAGGGTTTTTTAAAATAAAATCAAGACAAAGAAAAGAGTTCTTTATTTTTCTTTATATCCTTGGCTCTTCTGAGCCCTTCCTTTACTTTAGATAAAGAGATAAAAGAAATTGATGATAAAAGTAGTACATATCTATATAATATAGAAATTAAAGAAAAAAGAAAGAAAGAAATATTCTTTCCCTTATCTTATGTGCTATCTCATTTAGTAATTATCTTTTTCATTTGGGTGAGATGACTAAATGGACTAAAGCGAAAGATTGTAAATCTATTGTACGAGTTAATTATATTGAGAGTTTGAATCCCACTCTTTCCATTGATGACTTGATTTTTTAAAAAATTTCAAAATCCTTTGTTCTTATTCTTAGTTTAAGTGTGTGGAATAGACCTAATCCTAAGAAAATTTGAAAATCAAGCAAGGAAAAACCTTTTTATTTTATTCACATCCAAGATTACATCTAGGATCATTAGATAGGAATCTGAAGATAAAGAGAGAAACAAAAAACATCACTAAAGTGTAAATGGAGAGATTTAGAGTAAGCATTACAATATCTCCAAGATGATTTTTTTTTAAAAAAGAAAGAGAATATGTCATCCATTTTTCTACTGCATATCCTAGTTTGACACTAAGCAACAAAGATGTTTCTCTAAAAGAATTTTTCTAATTTTTTTTCTAATAAGTATTTGTCATTGGCCAAATTTTTACATAAACAAGAGGATCCTAATAAGGTATTGCACTCGAAAGGATATTGAAAAAAAAGAAGAAAATAAGTTAAGCTAGATTTCTTGTGACTATCCAAGAAATTCAATGTTTGAATCGAGATTTCAAATGTTAAAGCTTATATGATTTGATTTATTATAGAATTTTTTTCTCGATTCAATCATGAGTTTTCTAAGATATTATTAAAGATCTCATTGAAAACTTACAATAACTTGCCAAATAAAGTCTAAGAAGAAAAGAACAAAGGTATGACTGGCATAATATCTATGATTGGATTTAAAAAAGCATAGGCCTTGGGCTATTTGCCAAAAAAACTACTCAAATAAAGGATCAAATTAAGATACATACCGATCAAACTAAAGGTTCATATTTATGGCATTCTAAATATTGTGCTTATTCTCTGACTGTATTTTTATCCTTAACTTGATATTTGTTTGTTCCATCTTCTTATACTTCTATTTGGTGTACATGTATATTTGTTCTTCTTTTTCCTACCTGTATCTATTATATATGTATATAGTAGAACTGTTAGTAGAGACGGTGTGGGCTATTACTTGGGATATTTGCTAATTGTAGGTGACGACCCATAATTTATGTTTTATATGCTTTATTTTCTACTTTACTTGGTCAGTCTATGATACCTACTGAGTATAGTGTACCATACTTATCCCTATTGCATTCTTTTGATATAGATCCAGGAATGAGTGTGCTGTACAGATAGCTAATTCAGTTGGCATTTAGAGTATATTCGAGGTAGCTGACGTACTATGCTTCAAGAGTTGGCATACTACCTTTTCCTGCCTATTTGATGTCTTATTTAGTATTCACAGACAAATTTTAATCCTTTTTGGACTATCATTGTATCTTAGACATTCAAGATATATTTAGTAGTTCTTACACTATGACACTAGATTTTGGGATTTAGTTTGGTATCCTTGGTTATATTTTTGCTATTATTATGTTTGTGTGGATCGACTTTCCTCTAGAAGCCTTGTCTTGGATTTTAGTATTGATTTTACTTGTTATATCAGTTTGGGTAATATGCTTACTTGTAAAGGCTTGTTGTCACTACCCAAAAATAAGGCATTTGTCGTGGCGAACCTTGACAAGTAAGCTTATCACCAAAACCGATACACAAGGGGAAAAAGACAAACAAACACTAGGGCAAGGCTTCTAGAACGAAGCCAAACCATACAAATATAATAAATGCGAAAAGGAATATAGAAAATAACAATCCATGACTCCCACAACCTAATGTCAATAGTGTAAGAACATATCTAGTACAACTCAAATCCAAATAAAACACATAAGATGTCCACAACATGATACACTTATTCTCTAAAATACAAGAAAGGACATAGTATGTTAAACAAAGGCAGTAAAAGACATCTAGATGACTAAAAATTGACCACTACCTTGAGAGATACAATTATTTCTTGAATCAAGCAACGTAGGGTGCACTTGAGCCTGAATCTGCACTAAAAAGGTACAGTAGGAATGAGTATGGTCCACTTGTACTTAGTAGGAATTATAGCCCGACCGAGCAAAGTAGAAAATAAATCATATAAAATACACACTACGAGCACGTCACCTGTAATCAAAACATATCCCACAATGATAGTTGTAACACCTCATATTATTATTATTTCAGTTGAGCTCCTAGTACATGCATAAAAGGATTAGAACCTGAAAATTTCACTAAGTGTTAGAGATTTAGTCATATTATTTTCTGATTAAATTCGATGACTTTTAAATTGGTCTTACCGACCTTGAGACATAATTTTTTGAGTTAATTTATGCTTAGGGGTTTAAGGAGCTATAATACCCAGCATTTTTGAGCTAGACATTGAAGCGTCGTTCTTATGAGTGTAAAATCTAATCTATTAAATTTCTTTTGAATAAATGTGTCATGATCTTTATCCTAGTGTGTGAAGTTATTTATAGGTAAAATATGATTATAAGAATCACTTAGAACAAAGTTGAGCTAAAAGTCTTCAATTCATCAAAAGTATGGTATTTGATTCTATAAGGGTCTACTTTGAACATATATAAATTTTGATATACGTATAATTATAAGCTTAAGACCCACAAAATTGTAGATAATTGAGTTAGCTTTTCAACTATACCAATTTCTCCCAAATTCGAAACCCGAATGAAAAGTTATGGCCATTTTCATGAGAAAGGCAGGGAGGACGCACGATTAGACCACGACGTACGCTCCATTGCTCGCCTTATTTTACAACTTTTGGTTCTGCATTTTTAAGGGAAAATGGATCATTTCCCCCATCCAAATTCGTCCATAACACATAATTAAAGCCCCAAGGAACATTATTGGTCCCTTTATTCATAATTTTTCTCCAAGACAGCCTTCATCTCCAAGAATAAACCCTAACCTCCTCCCAAGAACTCCTATTTATTTCTCTTTAAGATAAATGAGAATTTGAATTCTCTAGTCCAATAATTTCAAGAAAAGCTTTGAATATCATCTCCAAGGATTTCAAGGTCAAGCTTACTCCATCAAATCAAGCCTATTAAGGTATGTGGGGTTAGGAACAAGGTTATCCTTTCACCCTTGTACCCACATTATATGATTTTAAGATTTAACTTACTTGTTTTAAAGTAGGGTTCATACCTATGTTTCTAAATTCTTGAAGTATGTGATTATCATAAGATTTAAAGCTTTATGTATAACAATAAGTGCTTATGTTTATGTTTTAACTTATAAGATTTACATTATGGATGAGATTTCACTATTTTGACTTGATATTGTTGAATTATTTCAAGATTTATATTGAGCATGAATTTTTGTTGTGAATCATCATGAGTTTAAAGCATGAATTTTAAGCCCTAAGTCTAAGAGCTGAGATTTCAAGAAGATTATGTTCTTAAGTTTTCCTTGATAAGTTTATATAAAGATTTAAAGCAAGAATTAATCTTTTAATCCTAAGCTAAGATTGGAATCTTCATTTGTTCATCTTAATTACGATTTAAGAAAAGAAAAGCATAATTGGTTTTCATACATAAACCCTTATTCTATTTTAAGGTGGATTTTATAAGGTATGAGTATATTAGTAATAAGGAAGTAGTATTTAGCACCGAGTTAGGTATGAGTCCAAGGTCGTGTGCTCCATAAATATAAGCCAAAGTAGTCTTAAAGTTCTAATATGGGTTAAGTAAAGTGATCACTTAAGTTAAGGTCCTATTTCAATGGCAAGGGTAGGACAGCTCTCCCCAACGTGGGTAAGACGTTGGACTCCATGATATCTCACATGGTTTATATGGGTTAAAATAACCTTCTTAAAAAACAATAAATGGGAACCTTTTAGAAACTTAATGTTATGGCTCATAAAGATTGTCTTTATGATTTATTACTCATGTTTATGATTTTACAGTTTTTATTTTATTCAAGCCCAAGGTGAGTCATTTAAACTTAGCATGCATTGTTTAAAGTTTTATATGCTCGTTAAGTTATTATTTTTACTTATGCATTCACCCCCATATACTCAGTACATTCCAAAAGTACTGATCCACATATATGTCTATGTACTACATTATCTCACAATGCAGGTATAAGTTGTAGCACATACATCATAATCACACACTTTGCAACTTCCAATCAGCAGGTGATAAGTCCTTTTGATTCGACGGCTCAACTAAATCATAGTTTGAGTAGCATCTTTTTTTCTTTATTTAGTTATATTGATTTGGGATAGCTGGGGGTCATGTCCATGCTACCTATAGTCAATACTAGTAGAGGCTTCATAGACAGTTAGTAGAGTTGACAAATTTTATTTTAGTTTAATTTGTATAACCAGTGTTGTAAACATTTTACTAGTTTTGTTTTAAAGATGTTTAGCTAAAGACTTTTCTTCCTCTCATTTCTTTAAGATTAATGTATCTTATTCAGTTTCTCATGAGTTATGCCAGTGCAAGGGTTATCTTGGGATAACTTGTTGTCCTAACCACCGTGTGATGTCTAGGGGGTAGTCTCGAAGTGTTACAAACTTGGTATTAGAGCTATGTTTTTAAGTGTCCTATGGTGTCTGTGAATCTGTTTCTAGTAGATTCTTGCAGAATGGTACGGAGACATCTTTAATTTTCTTTAAGAGGCTACAGGGCATTTAAGAAACATTTTCCTTGGTCAAGCTCTAGGTCATGCTGTAAAGTTGTTCTCTCAAAAACTTTTGTCAATATATGTGTTACTCCATAATCTTTCATCTATGACTTAATCTTGAGATAACATGATTAGCAAGTTCAAATTCCTCTGAAGATGATGCTCTCAGTTATACTACTAGTAACTTTATAAATCACACAAAGGGCTCGAGAGGTACTCGCTAGAGTGTTATAAGTTTCTCAAGTTTAAAGTTATTTTCTCATCTTTATGAGTTGTTCAGTTAAGACAGGGTAAGATATGTATTCAGATTCCTCATTAACCCTTCAATACAGATAGTGCTAATAAGAGGAGATAGTGTAAACCTATATTGTTAAATAGAGTTTATACTCGAGGGATATTGCAAACTAGAGTGTTAGGATTTTTACGTTGTACAACTTTCTTATAGTTGGAAGTTTGGGCTTAGAAGTGTAGCGATAAGAAAGGTGGGAATGGCGATTGATCGAAAGTATATAGATGAATTTATGCATGTTATCAAGTTTGAGCTAAGGTAAGGCATCCTTATGGGTTAACTTAGGGGTAATAAATATAGTACTATATTCCTGGTGGAAGGTAGAGAAAGTGTTATTGTTTAAAGTGAATTTTGGTCTTCTTGAAGTTAGAAAGGAGACCTTGATGGTATATTATGGTGTTAGAAAAGTATAGGTCATTAATTAAGGTGTTAGGTTATTAAGTATTATTAATATAGGGTTCCTCGTATGGTTGTGAAAAAGAAATTGGTTGAGGTTTGTAGATCTCGGGGTATAATTTAAATATATGGATGGATAAGTACTAGAGATGTGTAGAAGAGGGATATGCTTATGGACTATAATTAGATAGAACGGATGATTATGATCATATATTATTATCATAAGGTTCCAGTGGAATAGTATTTCCTGATGTTTTGATATGTAAAAATGGTATGTGAAGTTGTAGTTAATCATGGCTAGCACTAGACACTAAGTTTGAATAGTGAATAATCATAAAGGTAGAAATAATAATTGCTTGGTTAGTGATGCTAGAGATGCGGAAGTGATCTAGTAGGCTTGAACAGTGTATGCAAAAGTTTAGGCTCATTTATTCGTAATTAAGTATGATGTTGTAGGTATGATATAGAGGTATGCCTAAGGTGATATGGGGATTGAATTATCTAAGATTATTAAGTTTCATGTGTTCTTAGATAATGCCTATGAGTTTCTAAGTTTGAATAAGGCTAGTCATATAGTATATGGTATTCTTGATGGCTATGTTAAGAAGCTACAGATAGAGGATGCTGGGATTTTTGGTGTGATTTGAGTTAGTGAGAAAGATTATGTGTTTAGTGAGGTAGGTGTGCTTATCGAGTTAATAGAGTGTAAGTCTATAATGATGACTATTGAAGCTAGAGAAAGTTAAGGGTGGTATATACTAAGAGAGTGACCAATAATGAAGTTAGTATTGTTTAGATATAGTTTATTCAGGTGAGTGAGCATTTATGTGTAGATCGTTAGAGCAAATAAATTATGGTTTAGTCTCGAGGATATGGAGTAGACCCATAATCTTAGAATGTCAGCTTTGATCTGAGGGGGAGATAGTAGAGTGAAGAACCAAGTCATGTTTTGAGAATTAGATTGTGATACAGGTCAATAAGAGTTGTGATGAGAAAGTGATCCCTTCTTACTCTAGAGTGTTCCTCTGATTTCAGTCATTATCAACCAAATTCATGTCTTGCATAATAGATCCATGCCAAATTCCAATGCTTCAACACTTCATGTGTATTCAAGTCTATTCTCAGCTTCTAGTAAGTACATAACAGCTTCACTCTGTGATTCGAGTCATCCCTTATAAATTGATGAAACTCCAATCTTATGTGGAATGGCTTATGATAAGTATGAACTCATATTTTAGAGTTTGACTAGTTCTCAGAACTCATCATACTAGTGAAATTTGCATTATATCATGTGGGTCCTCAGTTTAGATCTCTTTAATAAATCTATTCATTTGGCATTCTATTCCTTAGGCCTCAATTAAGTGTCAAAGTTATGTATAGCCATGACCTTAGGCATTGTTATGCTAATACCATGACCTAGTAACATAGCCAAGATAACGATGGGTTCTATGCTCCTACAGGGATGGAGCAAAAGAAGTTTTATTGAGAATTCAAGAAAAGGTCATGGTGAGATGATACATTTATCATTACGATAGGTGTCAAGTGAATGTCTAGCAATGTATGTAGCTGGGAAATCCTAACAGACCGATAGACTTGAAAATTGTTCCTACATGACCTGATCAATTTGATCAGGCAACTGCCATCTATTTTAATTGTTCAAATCTTTGACAACATGAGAAAACGAAAGGCTCTACCCTCTCTATCTATTAAAGGAATGAAAGAAAAGAGGTCATTGGTGTCCCCTTTAGTAAAAAATTGGGGCCTCACAATTACTAGTCAATATGCTTTTCTCTCATGCCTTTATTCATTCATGGTTCAGTATTCTGGTGTCTTTGGCATATAGTAACCACACCAATCCATCCTAAATTTTGTAGCTAAACTCTATTGTGGTGATGACACTATAAGAGTGGTCCTACAAAAAATAGCTCAACATCAGGATGATAAAAAAATTAAAACCTTTCATTCTTATTCAACATGAAAATGAGAAAAAACTCTAAACCAGCACATAATAGATTAGAGTGAAAGGAGTGAAAGTCACTTGACTGGTTGGATAGGATCTCTAAGTTAGAATTTATAGTGACAGAAATGGTTAGATGGTTTCATTCTGGAATTATTCCTATGGTTAAGGTCTAGTGGTGGCATCGACCTATACATGAGTCTACTTGGAAGGTTGAGTCTGATATGCATAGTAGTTATCCCATCTTTTTGTGAATTTAGGTATTTTTAGTGCCTTAGTTTAAGGATGAACTAGATTCTTAGTGGTGGATGATGCAATGACCTAATTTTTGGTAACTTGTATAAAATTTTTATTTTTTTGTAATTTGATCATTTTACCCCTCCCTATGGTTGCATTATTGTGATTTGGGGGTGTGGGAATGTTTGGCAGAGTTTCTAATATATTTCGGTATGATTTGTGCAAAATTATGGATTTTGATGGTCTTAAGGACTTACTAGTTGACTTTCGTCAACATTTTTTGATTTGTGCATCAAATGGCAACATGAACTATACTAGTAGATTTGGAATGTCGATTTTAAGTTGGTAACGTGATTGGTGTGATTTTATGGATTTTATATCTCATTTTGACCCTCCATTTGGAAGTTGAAATAATAGGTCTCGGGGGTCAATTTTGTGAATATAATGTTTATTCAAAATTCAAATTTTTCCATTGTGTTCTGATCATCGAATTTGATAAGGAAACATATTTTGTTTGTATACTCGGGATTTTGGATGAATCCTAAGGGGTCAACGGAGACTTAAAATTTTTGAAGTCTCCACAACAGGTGCACCACTCAGCTGGAGCAGCCGCTAAAGTGCCATGTTGGCTGCTTTAGTGGCTAACTATCAGCTGGGTAATGTCATTTCAGCAGCACTCGCTCATTTTAAAGTAGGGCGCTAATATTTCCCTTGGATTCTTTAGCGGGTTGGCACGCATTGACAGATACTACTAAAGCAGTACTTGACAGCTTTAGCGATGACCAATAAATCGACAACTTGACTGTTTTAGCGACACCTGGCACCTGTGTATAAATATTTCTTTTATCACTTTTTCGAGACTTGAAGCTTAGGGATCGAGTGTTTGGGCATTTTCTTTCATTCCTAAGCTTGGGTAAGCTCCAAACTCCTATTTCAACTAATTTTCTTCGATTTCATCATTTAAATCTTGTTTAAATCGGATTTAAAGGTGGAATTTAGATATTTTTCCTCGAAAGGACCATGTTATCATTTTGTCGATTCAAACCCCCATTTCACCCTAATTTTCACTTGGATTTTCTTCTATTAGTTCCTTTAATCTTGAGAAAAATATTTTTAGACAAAATTTTTGTTTTACCCTTCTTTTTTGAAAATCCATTTCAGCGGTCCACTTTGACCCCGATTCAAAAGCGGGCAATATCAGTATCATTGGATTTTTTTGATTTGTAGATTCTATATTTGTGTGTTTAGGTGATTTTTGAGTCCGTGCATGAGGTGAAAACTCGGTGATAAAGGCTTTTTTATTTCGACATTCGAGATAGGTTATAACTTAACTTTCTTCAAACTGGGTTAGTTAGTTAATAATAATGTAAAATCATGTTATGGTAAGGTGTGGTATCATTGAAAATGTGTTATGGTGATTTATGTGCCTATGTGGTGGCCTGTGCTCATAATATTTAGTGGTTTTGAGACATTATTTGCTATTTGTAGCCATGTTGGATCTTATATTATGTTGTAGCCTGGTATTGATATAAGTATGTTTGGTTGCACTCCTTTTGTTAGGAAAAGCCTAGATTTTAGGACCTATGTGGTATCAATGATATTTTTCTTGCATGTTTCACTTGATGATTTTTTAATTATATTAGATCATGGATAGTTGGTTGATTTGAGTGGATTCATGGATCACATGGTTGGTATATTGGTTGGTTATTGGATATTTATATTTTGTTTGTTTATGAGAATTACATCCTCATATCATATTCATTCATGAAATATTAGTACCACGATGGAAATACTGGAAACACTGCTTTTTCTGACAGAAAATATGACATCTTTAAAATCTCTCTACTAATGTATATAGCAAAGAAAAGTTATGGATATTGGTATTGAATATTGGTTATATATGGTTTGACTAACCCCTTATGGGTCTTAATTAAGGATCATAACTTGGTAGGTTTATGCAGAGGTTGTGCGATGACATCATACATCACATCATTATCATCATTGCATTCTATACATTGTCCTTATTCTGTGATTGTATTTTTGTACTTGACTTGATATTTGGCCATTTGTTCTATCTTCTTATACCTGTATTTGTTGTACGTATATATTTGTTTGTCTTTCACTACCTGTATTTGTTATATATATGTAGTAGAACTTTTATTGGAGATGGTGTGGGCTACTGTTTGGGACATTTTCTAATTGCAGGTGATGTTCCCATAGTTTGTCTTTATATGATTTATTTTCTACTTTACTCAGTTGACCTATAATACCAACTGAGTACAAATAGACCATACTCATCCCTATTGTTCCCTTTACATGCAGATCCTGGTTTGAGTGTTGTTGGATAGCTGATTCAGGAGCATTTGGAGTATATTTGAGGTAACAGATATCCTATGCTTCAGGAGTTGGCCTACTACCTCTTCTTGTCTATTTTATGTCTTATGTAGTATTTTGAGACAAATTTTGATCTTTTATGGACTATCATTGTACTTTGACATTCGAGATGTATTTAGTAGTTCTTTCACTATGAAACCGGATTTTGAGATTTGGTTTAGTATCTTAGATTATATTTCTGCTATTATCATGTTTGCGTGGCTCGTCTTTGCTTTAGAAGCCTTGTCTTAGGTTTTGTTATTGATCTCCCTTGTTATATAAGTTTGGGTGATAGGCTTACTTGTCAAGGCTTGCTGCTACAAGTGTGATTATAACCCGTGGTTTTTGGGTCATAACAATAACAATAAGATTCTATATGTCGAATTCGAATAGAAAAATAGTGCATAATAACAAGAGGTGATATACATAATATGCAATAGAACCCATAATCAGATGACGGACTTGATCCAGAACTCAAAAGAATCACAACTCCCAGAACAACAATAATCAATACCAAAACTCCCAGATCACATCATAACTAGATGTCGAACTCAAATCAAAAATCATAATAACTATCCTAATTGTAAAATTAAAACCCAAACCACACTGTAACCGTTGCTAAAGTGGTACCAACATTCATAATAAATGATAGAATAAAGTATATGCGGTCCCTGAATCATAAGTGAAATACATTTAAATAAAAATTCACATATCTTAATTAAAAAGGGATAAATCCAATGTTTTTCAACTTAATTCCACGTCCTAAAGTGATAGATGCTATATCATACTAAAAGTTAATAGGACAAAAAATTATTTCAATGGGGTCTTAACTGAATAAATAAGGAATGAGATATTTCAAACGATATCCAAATTACAACTACCTACCCGAAACAAACATAATAGAACACAATTACCATAAATAAGCTTAATCTACAGAGACTGATCCTAGCCTACCTGGACGCCAGACCTAAAAGTTTCTTCGAGAAACCTCTAAATTTTGCTCTATTAGAACCCAGGCTTGAATAATTTGATGTAGATAATTTATTGCATGTAAACAAACATGCAACGCATCACATAAAGCATTTTGGACCAATCATGAATCGAAAAAGAAAGACACAGAGAAAGAAAAAGATACTTAAGAATACATTATCCTCAACTCATATGTATAGTAGCTATATGTATACAAATATATATTAACAATATGGTATTAAATTGGTAAGAAAATAAAAGGAAAAAAACTATGCAGATATACAAATTATATAGAAATAGTATGTTTTTTATCTAAGAAAAAGAATTACCATGTTGCAGAAAAAGATATACCGTTTAGTGTTGCAGACCCTTAAGGAGCTGCAATTATATGCTAAATTCTGTAAGTGTGAGTTCTGGTTGAATGTTGTGACATGACCCATACCGAGGCCTTATTGTAATGGGCAATCTCAAGTCTAACCCGAATAGGAGACCACCCTAACGCCTAACCCAACCAACCAACACATATACCTTGAGTTCGATGAACTTCAAACATATAACAAGATAGCATAATTACCATGTAATGACTTTAGGATATGCCTAAATCGGAGGACAACCCAGCGAAGCCAATTTATCCAATAATCGAAACAACTAACCATACCAAAACCATAAACCAAAACAAAAATGAAGACCCAATATATATATATATATATATATATATATAATATGATCAATCCATACCCAAGTACACAATTGTCCATACAAAGCCTCTAAACCAAAAACAAAGAGTACCTTGTCGAGGCATGCCCCCGACCATAGCCATAAACCAAGTCTATTAAAAGATGAATATATGTAAAATAATCCATGACATGAAATGCACACCTTCCAAACTATGGAGTCTCACCACTTTAATCCAACACCGACTATTCCTGAATCTGATCAATGAGCAGGAAGAGTAGTGTGGTTGGATCCTGCATCGCATAGGGATACAGTCGCCTGGAGATGGGTTAGCGGGTGAGTGCTAGCATGCACTCAGGATAAGGATAAAATAATATCAACCTTTAAAAAGAAGTAAACTAACCATATGCATACAAACCATACATATATATATAACCATGTTGGGAAAGAGAACCAGGTATAGCATGCCTTTGAAACCATTAACCTGGGTATGTGATGCTTAATCATCCTAGAACCACCCATAGGCTATATGGATCCAATGTAACCCCCTGAATGGGCCCTAATGAGTGTAAATTCATTAACCGAAGATACCATAGGAGTAGTGGATTCACAAGTACCCTTCGCTCTCCATGATACATATGTACAAATGTACTTAGGGGATTCCCATGTACCCCAGTAGTATCATATATGAGGTCGTCTTGACCTATCCTCATGTCAGCAAACATAAGTTTCCAGTGTTTGTCTCTTGGACTCCTACCTTAATGGTTAGCTATCATACCTCGCCATTATTTTACAATTAAGAGCATTACCATCCAACCGAAACATTGTACCATTTATTTTCAATCAAAGCTATTACAAGTGATATTGCCACACCCACTATAGCTTGCAAGCAATGTCCATAGCTAAACTTAGGGGATTCCCATGTACCCTGTTGGTTACATTATTTAGTTTCTTTGTGGAATTCCCATGTACCCCGCAAGTACATCACTATTAAGCTTACTTGGGGGATTCCCGTGTACCCCACAAGTATTTCATTATTAATCTTTGCTTTGGGGTTACCTTGTACGGCACAAGATATTCGACATTCAAACCAATTTAATAATTTCATTCTCTTGGAGAATTCCCATGTACCCTGCAAGGTTTTAATTCAAAATCAATTTCATAGCCATCAAGGCTTTACCATTTAATCATTCCAAACAATTCATACCATTTTAAACCATTCCAACACCTTTAAACCAATTCTACCATTCAAACCATTTAAAGCATTAAAAACCATCCAAGTCCATTTGGGTTTCATTACCAAACCATACCATGCAATAGTTCCAATATAAGTTCAACAATAGGGTAAAAACATTCTCTTACGCATTGTATCAAACATGTTAAGGGGATACCTTTACTAAGACCAAACCAAAGCATAAACTATCAAAATAAGTGTTACCCATGACCCATTTCTTAAACTATAACCAACAAGCACCTACATGTGAAAACCATCACCATTAACATGTGAAAACATAGTTAAACCATTATTCAACAATATGCATCAAAACCCTCAACATTGGTTTCCAAAACCACCAATTATGATTCATAAATCAATGCTAAAAAAAATTAAATCATGCCTTTAGTTGGAACTGACAATGAGGGAAGAAGTACATGCCTTATACAAGAAGATTCTAGAGAGAAACTTGACTCGTGAGCCCTTTGAAGAACACTTGTAGAAATCCTAACCTTCAATCTTTAAGAGTGAGTTTGAGAGTATTTGGAGTTTTTTGATCCTTTAACAAGTGTTATGAGAGGCCACTAAGGATTATATAACATGGGGAAAAAAGGTTTTTAGGGTAGGAAATATCCGGACTACCCTCACTTAAAAGCTGAAAATCAACTCCCTAGAGGGTACAACCTAACCCCCTAACCCACACCCTAGGGAACGAGTGGTACCCTAGTTTGTACCCAACCATTCACCATGGTCCCCTATACTGACCAATATACGAGAACACAAGCCCAACTCATACCTTAGTGTACAAATAGTACCCCAAACTGTACCCTAAACCATATCTTGGACAGTTTCCATAAGACCAACCAACAAGTACCATACGACTTGGCATCATACACCTCATATCCAACCATACGACTAGTATGATGATGAGTCATATCTTGGATTGCAACCAAGACAAATTTACTACCCAACATATGAGTGACCCATCCCCAAACCATATCAAAGGGTACGATTGGTACCCTTGAGTCGTATCTTACCTAGAAAATCCAAAACCCAAGAAATTTTTCAAAGGTAAAAAACCCATGGTGTTATAATATCCCCAACTAGGATCATTCATCCTTGAATGATGGGTAAGGGAAAGAATAATCATAAGTTATTACATTAACACACATCCAACTTTCCTACTCCCAAAATAGAAGACATACACATATACCGAGATAAGAAAATCACCACATATCCTAAGCATGATTTACACCCTAACACTTCCATTCCAACCTCTAACAAAGTTAGAAAACAAATATGCAAGATAAACCATTACTTTCATTTAACCAAGTTAAAAAAACAAAGGTGTGACGAAGAACACATACCTTACACACGAGTCTTTGAAATAAGGAACCAACAAAAATACTTGGACTCTATATCCCTTTCTGCATACCAAATGGCTTCCTCAGACTCTTGGTTCCACCATAGCTACTTCACCGAAGCCACGCCTATTGTCCATAAACAGCGAACTTGCCACCCCAAGATCCTCTCCAGGAACTCCTTAAGGAATAAAGGATTTGAGATACCAATACCATCCAAAATAAATAACCAATAAAAGACCATCCAAATTTTACCTCCACAACACCACATAAAATACTGAGTGAATGGAACTCATGCTAGAGAGAAAGTCCAATTCAACTGGCAATTTCTCAAAAACACATCACTACGAGAGCTTGAGTCTAGACATACACCACCCCATGTTCTAGTCTATCCAAAACTAAAAGGAGTTAACTTAGGCCACCGAGCTCTACTCCTTACATCTATCCCACAAAACTACTCCACTTTATCACTATAATAATATGAAAACCATTAGTACCTAACACATCTATTGGTATATCTACCAATCACAACATTCAAGCCTATGGCCTATATACACATGGTATGATCTATACTTCCAAATATGTAGCACCCCTTATAAATTTCATAAAGATTTTCACCACCTATTCCTTTCCTAGCCATTTCCGACTACAACAACCTTGCCTCGCCTTCCAAAACATTAACTTTAGTAGTCACCCTTGACTCTCCCCCACTTAAGGACTTCTACACTCCTTGTTTCAAATATCACCATGCTTTCCAAGCCACTACCACCCTAATCATAAGAAGATTCATTAAGGAACTAAATTACTAGAATTATCCATGCCACCCTAGGCAAGACCCCCAAAGCAAGACATGACACCATGGGCACAAAGTACTTCATAGTAACAACCTAGACCATAATAAAGAACCATTCTGACATAATCATACCATAAAAGAAGTCCTTAGGACTAAACACCAAAAGAAATACAGCCGAGTATACCATAGGTAATATAATGTAAGATCAAGATTTATAACTACGGAACAAGGCAAATGCAAAATGCAAACCTTAGGCATAAGCGCTATAAGAATGTATGCAACACTAGTAGAGTGCTCTCTTAACTGAGATTTGAGAGAATCACTAGGATATGAAACCTGACCTTCCCATAGAGTCCACCGCTAGAAGAAAATTTATTATTAATCATTGTCCTTCATCCCATGTCACCTAAAAGAACCACACTACGCTCTAAAGGGTATGACCAAGGATATACACTAGGGACACTTGTTTTTTTTATATCCAAAACCTTATTCATCCATACGCTACCTAGAACTAAGTATAATAATACAAACTCCATGCTTAACCCAACCAATGACTAGTCCCCCAATCCATTCATTCAAACTAGACCCCCAACCTATATATCACCAAATTCCTACTATTGTACTCCCCCAGCCATTAACCTTACCAATTCCATAACCTCATACAACCTACCAAATAAACTCCACAATTCTCACACTACTATTCCTGAGCTAACATACCCCCTTTACCAAGATCAAGCATCTAGGTTCAACCCTAGTATTAATAAACCACCATGTACTACTACTAAAGTACCCCCAGATATAATATAATATAGTCCACCCTACAAGGAGGACACCTTAAAATTCCTTATTCACCCACCAATAACCTATTTATTCCTGAGGAATTTGTTCCTCTTACACTTCTTTAACTCAACCAGAAATATTTTATAAAGAAAAAATAGAAATAAGACAAATATTTAAAACAAGACCAATCCAAAACTAAGCCTCCCCATTTGAAAGACACCACGAGGGTCATCATAAAGGACCCCAAGAAATTCATGCATCACCAAACTGAATGCAATGAAGGACCTTCTGAGTTAGAACATTTAACACTTACCAAATAGTAGAGACACCTCTTGAAGACCAATCTTCGAGTGCTAAGATATAATGTAACCTTTCCCTTAATAGTTGGGGAACCATCCTCCCACTCCATAAATGGCTCACCATGGAGTCTAAAGACAACTTGTACTGACCAGGCAATCTAACAATTCATAGCATAAGTATAACCAATCTATCCTCCAATTGACATTAAAATCCACCATATCTAAGTCAAATCAATCCACCAAAACCAAAAAATACCACATACCCCCATAGAATATTTTAGCAATCGTGAAGTCACCTACCAGGGTAAAAATAAAAAAAGAGAAGAGTCTGAAACAACCCTGGGACAAAAACTAAAATACATAACCACAAATGAGGTCACAAAGAGAGAGGAAACCCCAAACCAAGTAACAAATACTCATTATAGGAAAATAATTTTCAACATACTAGTGTTAGCATTAGAAAATTCCTCAGACTCCTAAGGAATAGTAAACTCATTGAGATGATCCCGACCAATGTGGGAGCTAGAAGAAACACCCCTTAGTGAAAGAGCTAGATAAGTGGTAATCGATGTCCTACTTGTCTAAGAGACAAACATTATGGGACACTCCTATTGCATATGACCCAGTTGACCCCAATTAAAGCAACGATTCTTCCCTTTCTCACAACAACCATAATACAACCGACCAAAAAATCTACAAAGAGGATAAGATGGTATGGATTAGGCCTCAATGGCCCAGGATTGGGCACCTTGCTCCTAATAAGCATTACTAATCTAAAAATATTTGTCTCTTAATAGCTTTGAGTAGAGATCACTATCCATAGAATAAAAGTTAAGACCCACCTAGCTCTTTCTCTTAGACCACTTACCACTATGATATTGGCCTTCATTTTGTCTAAAAATTGGAGACCTCTCACCCTGTCTATTTCCTGACCTTGCCTTATTCTCCCCCGTATTGATAGGACCAGACTGATGTGACACTGCTGTCACTACTTGGGTCAAAAGATTAATAGAATGACAAAACTCAACATTGGAAATCTTTCCTTAAGGTAACCGAAAATGAGTGCCACCTTAAAAAATAGGATCAGTGGATACAGGTGGAACTCCATGAAAAAGTAAGGAATAGCAACCCTTGACCAAGTTTGTGCCCCATGAGTTAGACTGGATCTATCCATGTTTTCCTCGAGTAGGACGAGTGTGTTTCCACAAACTTTGGATTGTCGAGAGGACATAATTTGGGAAAAATGAACCAATAGAAGATTTATAGAAGAGTTAAAGATCATAGATTCCATAGCCCATATATAGAACAACAAGAGAGTGGAACATTCCTAAATGCCTCGTAGCCTCCTGATTTTAAGTTTGGTGCATAACACACTTATAAGCAAGACTCTACTTTTAATGGCTTTGTGGACACCAAATGACACTGCAACCTAGGCTTTGATACCAACTTGACATGACCTGAGTTGGGGCCTTTTCATAATGAGCAATCTCAAGTCAAACTTAGATCGGAGACTTCCCCTAATGCCCATCCTAACAAACCATCACATATACCTTGATTTGGATAAACTTGGAACATATAAAAAGATAACGTAGTTACCATGTAATGACTTTTGGATAAGCCTGCAACTGAGGCAAACCCAACCAAGTCAATCCCTCCAATAACTAAAACCACTAACTATACGAAAATCATAAACCAAAATGAAAATGATGACCTAATATATATATATATATATATATAATAATATGTTTAAACCATACCTAAGCCTATTTTTGTCCATACAAATCCTCTAAACCAAAATCAAAGAGTACCTAGTCAGGATATGCCCCCGAACATCGCCACAAGCCACGTCTATGAAAAGATAAATAAATATTAGGTAATTCATGACATAAAATGGACACCGTTCGAACTATAGGAGCTCACCATTTCAATCCAATACCAACTATTCCCAAATTTGATCAATGAGCAGGAGAAGTATAGTTGATTCCTACATCGCGTGGGGATATAGCCGCCCGAAGATAGGTTAGTGGGTGAATGCTAGCATGCACTCAGGATAAGGATAAAATAATGCTAACTTTTAAAACCAAGTAAACCAACCATATGCATCCAGACCATTCATATATATAACCATGCTCGAAAAGGGAACCAGGTTTAGCATGCCTTTAAAACCATTAACCTGGGTATGTGAAGCTTAACCATCCTAGAACCACCCACGGTCTTTATGGGTCTATTGTAACCCTCTGAACTATCCTTGATGCGTGTACCTGCATAAACCAGAGATGCCATAGAAGTAGAGGATTCCTAAGTACCCTTCGCTCTCTATGATACATATGTACAAATTACTTAAAGGATTCCCATGTACCCCAAAAGTGTCATAAATGAGGTCGTCATGATCTATCCTCATAAAGGCAAACATGAGTTTCCAACATTCGTCCCTTAGACTCCCACCTTCATTGTTAGCTATCACACCCTGCCATTATTGCCCAATTAAAACCATTAACATCCAACTAAATCATTATACCATTTATTTTCAATCAACGCTATTACAAGTGATATCGTCATACCCACTATAGCTTACAAGCAATGTCCTTAGCCAACCTTAGGGATTCCCATGTACCTTATTGGTTACATTACTAAGTTTACTTGGGGGATTCCCATGTACCCTAAAAGTACATCATTATTAAGCTTATTTGAGGGATTTTTGTGTACCCCACAAGTATTTCATTATTAATCTTTTATGGGAGATTCCCTTATACCCCATAAGACATCGACATTCAAACTATTCATAATTTCATCCTCTGAGGGGATTCCCATGTACCCCTTAAATTTTTCATTCAAAATCAATTTCATAGCCATCTAGGTGTTACCATTCAATCATTCTAAACCATTCATGCCATTTTAAACCATTCCAACATCTTTAAACTATTTCTACCATTCAAACTATATAAACCATGAAAAACTTTCAAAATCTATTTAGGTTTCCATTACCAAACCATACCATGCAATAGTTCCCATAAAAGTTTAACAATAAGGCAAAAACATTCTCTTAGACATTTTATCAAACATGTTGAGGGCATACCTTTACTAAGACCAAAACAAAAAAATAAACCATCAAAATATGGGTTACCTATGGACAATTTGTTAAACCATAACCAACAGGCACCCAAATGTGTAAACCATCACCATTAATATATGAACACATAGTTTAAACTATTATTCAACAATATGCATCAAAACCCTCAACATTGGTTTTCAAAACCAGAAATTAAAATTCATAAATCAATATTAGAAACACATTAAATGATGCCTTTAGTTTGAACTAACAATAAGGGAAGAAGAACATTCCTTATAAAAGAAGATTCTGGAGAGAAACTTGATGATTAAGACCTTTAAAGGACACTTGTAGAAACTCGAGCCTCTAATCTTCAAGAGTGAGTTTGCGAGAGTATTTAGAGTGTTTTGATCCTTTTATAAGTGTTATGAGAGGCCACCAAGTATTATATAACATGGGGAAACAAGGGTTTTAGGGTGGCAAATGTCCGAACTACCCTCACTTAAAGTTGAAGATCAACTCCCTTGAGGGTACAACCAAATTCACTAATCCATACCCTAGGGTAAGAGTGGTACCCTAGATCATACCCAAACTTTTACCATGCTTCCCTATATTTACCAACATACAATAACACAATCCTAACTCATACCTTAGGGTATGAATTATGCCCTAAACTATACCCTAAACCATATCTTAGATAGTTTCCACAAGACCAACCAAAAAGCACCATATGACTTACCATCATACACCTCGTATCCAACCATGCGACTAGTATATATTGATTCATATCTTGGATATTAACCAAGCCAAACCTACTTCCCAACATATGAGTGAGCCATCCCCAAATTTTATCCAAGGTTACAATTGGTACCCTTGAGTCGTACCTTACCCAAAAAGTCCAAAACCTAAGAAATTTTGCTTGGGCCAAAAACTCGAGGTGTTATATGTTATGACTTATTTGGTTCATGTTTCTTCTAGTGAAGGGATTATAGTTGATCCACAAAAGTTTGCAGAGGTTATGAATTGGCCTAGACCCATGACTCCAATTGATATTCAAAGCTTCTTGGGTTTAGCCTATTATTCTAGATGGTTGATAGAGAAAATCTCATATATTATTTCCCCATTGACTAAGTTGACTCAAAAAAATTCAATGTTCTTATGGTCGGAAGCTTATGAAGGTAGTTTCTAGAAGTTGAAGGATAAATTGACTTTAACTCTGATTTTGACCCTGCCTGAGGGTACGGATGGTTTTGTGGTTTATTATGATACATCCCGTGTGGTATTAGGTTGTGTGTTGACAACCTAATAAACCATTAAAATATGGGTTACCTATGGACCATTTGTTAAACCATAACCAACAAGAACCCAAATGTGCAAACCATTACCATTAATATGTGAAAACATAGTTTAAACTATTATTCAACAAAATGCATCAAAACCCTCAACATTGATTTCCAAAACCACAAATTAAGATTCATAAATAAATATTAAAAACACATTAAATGGTGCATTTAGTTGGAACTAACAATGAGGTAAGAAGTACATGCCTTATAAAAGAAGATTCTGGAGAGAAACTTGACTCTTAATACCTTTAAAGGACACTTGTAGAAACCCCAGCCTCTAATCTTCAAGAGTAAGTTTCCGAGAGTATTTAGAGTGTTTTGATCCTTTAATAATTATTATGAGAGGCCACCAAGTATTATATAACATGGGGACACAAGGGTTTTAGGGTGGGAAATCCTAAAACCATGGCAAGGTGGTTGCATATGCTTCTAGGCAGTTAAAAGTTTATGAGAGCAACTATCTGGCACATGATTTGGTGTTGTTAACTATGGTTTTGACTATAAAGATCTGGATACATTACTTGTATAGGTTTATGTTGATATTTTATCTGTCCATAAGAGTTTTCAATATGTGCTCACCCAGAAAGAGTTGAATCTCAGGCAAAGAAGATGGCTTGAGTTTCTCAAGGACTATGACATAAGTCTCCATTATCATCCAGGTAAAGCTAATGTGGTTTCTAATGCTCTTCATAGATTTTCCATGGAAATATTATCTTATGTTGATGGGGAAAAGTGAGAATTGGCTAAAGATATTCACTATTTTATAATCTTGGGGTTCATCTCTTAGACACCAAAGATAGAGGTGTGATTGTTCAAGAAGTGGCGAAGTTATCTCTAGGTGTTGAGGTAAAGAAGAAGCAAATTTTGGATCCCATTTTGATGAATATCAACGATGATGTGGGTCAATAAAATAGGATGTATTTTGAGATTAGTGGTGATGGCATCTTAATGTACCAAGGTAAGTTATATGTTCCATACATTGATGGCCTACAAGAGAGGATCTTGGCTAAAGCTCATGAGTTGAGGTATCATGACTTGATGGATATTTATTGGTGGAATAATCGGAAGAGATATATGGCTAATTTTGTCAACAAGTGTATGATGTGTCAACAAGTAAAGGTTAAGCTTTGAGGCCTGGTGATTTCTCTCAAGATATCGAGTTACTCGTGCGAAAATAGAAAGTGGTTAATATGGATTTTGTTACGATCTCCCACAGCCTTATGGACAGTTAGATTGCATTTGGGTCATCGTGGGTAGGATGACTAAGTCAACTCACTTCTTACTAGTGAGGACTAATTTCTATTCAGAGGATTATGCCAAGTTGTTTATTGAGAAAATAGTTAAGAAAAATAGTGCTCCAGTTTCCATCATTTCTAATCAAGGTACTTAATTCTCATCTATTTTTTAGCATTTATTTCAGAGATTTTTGTGTACTAAGGTGAACCTTAGCACCGCTTTCAACTTCAGATGGATGGACAAGCAGAGAGGACTATTCAAACTTTGAAGGATATACTAAGGTCTTGTGTAATCAATTTTGGTGGAAGTTGGGTTGACCATTTGCCTCATATAGAGTTTGAATATAATAATAGTTATAATTCGAGTATTGGGATGGCTCCTTTTGAAGCGTTGCATGGTAAGAGGTGTACGTATACCATTAGGTGGTTTGAGGTTGTCAAAAATAGATTATTTGACCTAGACTTGGTTCACCAAGTCTTGGAGAAGGTGAAAGTGATTCCAAATAGTCTTACGACTACCCAAAGTTGCCAAAATTCCTATGCGGGTGTAAGGAGAAGAGATTTAGAGTTTGATATGGATGATTTGGTATTTTTGAAGGTGTCTCCCATGAAGGGAGTGATGTGGTTTGGAAGAAAGCGGAGGTCAATCCTCATTAAGTTTAACCATTTCGTGTTTTGAAGAAAGTTAGGAAGGTTGCTTATGATTTGGAGTTGCCTTCTAGATTTAATTCTATTCACTCGGTCTTTCATGTGTCAATGTTGAAGAAGAGTATGGGTGGTCCTTCCTTTGTCGTTCCTTTAGAGACTGTTGGTGTTTCAGATTCCTTGTCGTATGAGGAAGTCTCGGTAGGTATTTTGGATTGGAAAGTAAGTCGAATACTGAATAAGAATGTATCTTTGGTAAAGGTTATACAAAGGAACCAAAAGCATGAAGAGGCTACTTGGGAAGCCAAAGAGGACATGAAGTCCAAATACCCATTCCTGTTTCCTGTTTCCTGTTTTCTATTTCTTGTTTTTAGATAATAGGCTTGAGTTATGTTTATTCCTTAATATCTTTGTTTTCTGTCTTTGTTAATGGTAAGTGTGGTTGTATTGGGAGTCAAATTGTGCTGCCAAATACTTTGTCCAGTTATTCGAGGATGAATGATCCTAATAGGGGAAAATATAACACCCCTTATTCTTAGTCCTTGAAAATTTCTGGAGTTTTATCCTCACTTCGTGACATGACCCAAACTAAGGCCTAGACGTGTCGGGTATCTCAAGTCCCACATAGACCGAAGATCAGCCCCTGCACCTAACCAACCCAAACATAACACACCCCAAAGTCGGATGAATTCCCAACATATAATAAGATAGTGTGCAATAGCTCAAGAAAATTTAATTTATGTCCATAACCAACCACCGATGACGGGCCGAATGACCGATCGACACCACCCAATAAACACAATATTCTAGAAAAAGCCTTCTAAATGGTGAACCAAAAATGAAGATCCCTAAAGTGTTGGAACATGCCCCCGACTATAGAAAAAAATAGCATCCAATAGTCTATAACTCTAAAGAATAACATAATCTTGAAATAGAGCTTTTCGAAGCATGGAAGCTCACTACTTCAATTCTCCTATTGATCAATCCATAATCACAGAGCAGGAGAAATAGAAGTATAGTCAAATCTTACATCGTATGGGTATACGGCATCTGAAGATGGTTAGCGGGGTGAACGCTAGCATGTAACTTATGGATAAACATAAAATAATTTCATTAATTCAAATCAAGTTAACCAAAGTAATAATCATATACAAATACATATATACATATCATGAAGGCATAGGAAATAAGGTTTAGAATGCACTTTAAAACCATAACCTGGATTGTGTAGCTCAACCGTTAAATAATAGTACCCGTACCCACAGGCTATATAGGCCCATCTCTCATCCTTTGGTTAGGCCCTAGTGTGTGTAGTTGCACAAATCGAAGAATAATCTAATAAATTTGCATACAGGGGACTCAAACCTCCCAACATATACTAAGGTGACTTAAGAACCTGATCATATAATGATTTACGGGGGATTCAAAACTCCCTAATCATGAAAAAATAAGAAAGGAGACTCAAACCTACCTGGTCACTTTGACCCCACGTTGGCAAATGTGGTTTCCTGTGTCGGTCACCCGGACCTCCACTTTCATGACTCAGCTACACAACCCTATTTATAGCACACTTAAAATATTTATCGCACAATCTCATTCAAGAACCGTATTCCACATTAAGGAATACATTGTTGGTATCGTCATACCAACTACACTTGCAAAGTAATAACAACATGCCAAAACAATTCCCATTAAAATAGAGAAAACAACTCCCTTTGATTATTAATACAAGGTGGGGGGACACCAACTTCCTTTGTTTATTAAATCAGACCATTGTGTTTCCAAATACCTCTTTATATCATGCAATAATTCAAGGCTAGTTCAATTTTACAAATTCCCACCTTTCTCATAACTTAGAACAAATTTCACACTATGGTTTGGGGTCATAACCATTTCAAAAGTCATAAGTTTGAGAAAATCACAATTCCCTAATACCTCCACCATACCCATGCACCCACAAGTTCAAAACCATATTTAAAGCATAAAAAATCATACTTAAATCATGGGAAACTGTTGTTCAACAATAAGAATTAAAATCCCACAATCTTTTTTTCAAAACCAAAACAATTCCATGTGAATGACACCTAAATACATATGTTTTTCAACAAATTAACAATGAAGAAAGAGTAACATGCTTGAAATAGTAAGATGTACGGAGAGAATACACCCTTGAAAGCCCTAATTAATCAACCTCTTGAAAACCCTAAGTGTTCTTGATATTGAGGAATTTAAGAGTTTTGAGAAGTTACTTTGATGTGTTTCTGAGTGCTAATAAAATACCAAAGAGGTTATAAGACGTGGTTTCATGTTAGGTAAGATGGGAAATGCCTAGAATGCCCTTAATTTAAAAGCTAAAAAAAGGTCATGTTTGACTATGATTCTTCAATTGATTCGTAACTACTCCCTACGACTCGTCACCAGAAGTCTTACCCTAAGCAGAACCACCAAAGTTCCCTATACTTCTGGCCTTACGACTCAGTCACAGGACTTGTAATGGGACCCTACGATACGTAAGTCCTAGTAGTAATCAAGATATAACCCTTTTGGGGTATACACTGGACACCCTATGATTTACACCCCATGACTCATAACAAATCCCTATGGCTCATAGTGAGCCACTCATACTCAGAGAAAAATCATTCCACAATCTTACATGATTTGGTTATGACTCGTCAGGACACCCTATGACTCATAGGGCCAGTTGTTACCAGGCCAGTGAGCTTAAAGCTGAAGGAATTTTCAAGGGCCAAAATTCTAAGGTATTTCAATTCTCTCCCACTTGGATCATTCTTCGTCGAAAAATAGGACAAGGAATTTATTATCACAAATTGACTCTACATACCTCTACTTTTACCTTTAACAAAGACAGAAAACAAAGATGCTAATGAAATCACTCTTTTCATTAACAAACTCATAAAACAAAGATGTCAAGGAATAAACATAATTTAAGAATGATTATTTGAAGAGGAAACCAAGAATAGATACTTGGACTTCATGTCCTCTTCGGCTTCCCAAGTAGCATCTTCAACTTTATGATTCCTCCGTAAAACATTTATCGAAGCTACATCCTTCATCCGCAACCGACGAACTTGCTGATTAAAAATTTCAACTGTGACTTCCTCATAAAATAAGGAACCTAAAATACCTACCTCCTCTAAAGGAACAACCATTGAAGGATCAGCCACACACTTTCTCAATATCAAAATATGAAACACCGAATGAATTGAGCTCAAACTAGAGGGAAACTCCAATTCATACGCAACATTACCAACCCTCTTCAACACCAAGTACGGACCAATATATCGAGGGTTGATCTTACCCTTCTTGCAAAATTGTATCACTTTTTTCATGGGGGATATCATTTAGAATTCCCAATCACCATCACTAAACTCCAACTCCCTTCGCCTTACATCCACGTAGGACTTTTGGCTACTTTAGGCATCTTTAAGCTTATCCTAAATCACCTTCACCTTATTCATCTATTGGTAAACCAAATTTAAGCCAAACATCTCAGCCTCACCAACTTTAAACCACCCGATGGGAGACTTACATCTCGTACCATAAAAGGCCTCAAAAGAAGCCATACCAATACTATAGTGGTAGCTATTATTATAAACAAACTCTATAAGAGGAAAATGATCAACCCAACTACCACCATAGTCAATCACACAAGATTTAAGCATATCTTCCAGTGTCTGAATAGTCCTTTCCACTTGCCTATCTAACTGCGGGTGGAAAGTAGTACTAAGGCTCACCTTAGTTCCAAAACTTCCATAAATACCATCGGGGCATTTGTTAGACCAAAAGACATGAATAGGAACTTATAGTGACCATACCAGGTTCTGAAAGCAGTCTTAGGGATATCCTCCTCCCAAATCTTTAGCTAATGATAATCCAACCGAAGGTCAATTTTAGAGAAAAATCTAGCACCTTAAAGCTTGTTAAACAAATCATCAATCTGAGAAAGAGGATACTTATTCTTCACTATAACATTATTTAACTAATGATAATCGATGCATATCCAAAGGTAACCATCCATCTTACACACAAACAAAATAGGAGCACCCTACTAAGACATACTATGATTGAATGAAACCCTTATTAGAAAGGTCTTTTAACTATTTCTTAATCTCTTTCAAGTCAGCCAAAGCCATCCTATAAGGAGGGATAGGATAGGACAAGTGTCCAGAACAAGGTCAATTCCAAAATCAATCTTCCTATCAAGAGGGATACCAGGAAGATCACAATGAAAAACCTTGGGGAATTCATTAACCAAAGGAAAAGATTATAAAGAAGGATCCTCTGAGTTCAAATCTTTAACCAAGACCTAATGATAAAGACATCCGTTAGAAATCAAATTTTGGGCACTAAGATATAATATGAATCTTTCCTTAGGCACTAGAGAACCCCCTTCCCACTTAGTGACTAGATCATTAGGGAATTTAAACATGGCCTTACGGGTTTGACAATCTAAGGAGGTAAATCGTGAGTGAAACCAGTCCATACCTAATATGAAATCAAAATCAACAACGTCAAACTATATTAGATATACAGGAGTTTCTCTACCACCAACAGATACCCCACATCCCCTATAGACTCTTCTAGCAACCACAAAGTAACCCACTAGGGTAGAAAAAAATGGATCAGTGATACACTCAGGACTGCAACCAAAATATTCAATAATAAATAGGGTCACATAAGAAAGATTACATAACAAATCAAGTAAGCAGTACACATCATGAGAGAAGAGTCCTAACATACAAGTGACGATATTAGGAGATGCCTCGGAGTCCAGTTGGTAGCAAGAGCATACAAGCAATTTCGGCCAGTGCTAGTACCAAAAGTAGAAGTAGTACTCTGTGGCGCAGGAGCTGATGAAGTGGAAATAGGAATCTTATTTTCCCCTAAAACAACCTTAGAAGGACAATCTCTCTATAAGTGACTAATCTGACCATATTTAAAACACTTATTCCTCCACTCTTACAAGAAACCACGGTGCATCTATTCATAAAATTTATAAGGAGGAAATGATGGAGCTGACTGAGCCCCAGCATCCTGAGATTGGGAACCCTATTCCCTAAATCCACAATTATATTGAGAACAATGATCACCCAATAACTTCTAATAAGGAGCATTAGTCGTAGAGTAGGAACCAGAACTCTCCTACTTCTTCTTAAACCACTTTCTACCATCTCTACCACTTTATTTGTTACCTTTACCCTAATTGGAAAATCTAAACTTCTTATTCTGATTTTCCCCTATCTCTTCCTACTTCTTCTCTCCCTCAATCTATTATATATACACAACCAATCTGGAGATGTCCATATCCTTGTTTAACAAAGAAGCCTTACTCTCTAGAATCAAATCATGGGATAATCCAGAAGAAAATTTCCATATTCTATCCCTTATGTTACACACTAACTCAAGAGCATACTGAGAAAACTGATGGAATTTCAAGGCATACTCCTTGACCGTCATCCTACCATGCATCAGAATAATAAACTCTTTTAATTTTTCCTTCTCAACTCTTGAGTAAAGAAGAGATCCATTAAATCACAAGAAAAATCATTCTAAAGTGTAGATTTGACATCATCTCCCCTAGACTGTTCCCATTCATCCTACCATTGGTATGTTATATCCTTCAGTTAATAGATAGCCAATTCCACACTCTCCACATTAGAAACATACATCACATAGAAGATTTTCTCTATATCATCGATAAACTTTTGAGGATCTTCCTCAACTCTAGAACTAGTGAACACAGGAGGATTCAACCTCATAAATCGACCAACCCTTGTGTCCTCAAAAGATGGAGTAAAAAAAGCTACATGATCAGACTGAGAAGCTATAAACTTAGCAAACATATATATAAAATGATGAAATTCTACATTCAAAACATCATCCTAAGGAATTCGAGGAGGACTAGAGAGGCCCAGTGGAACTTCAGAAAGGAAATTAGGAACTTGACCTCTAGACCAGGTTTGTACCCCATAAGCAGGTTGTGTCCTATCAACATTGTCCTAAAGAGGGATAGAGGAGTTTCTATGAGCTTTATATCATCTGGGAGGCATGATCTGAAAAAAGTGCACAAACGGGAATTAGAGAAGATTTCAAAACCTTTGACTCTATACCCCAATATAAGATAGCAAGAAAGGAAAACATTCCTAAATTCCTCGTAGACTCTCCCTTATAAGTGTGGCACACAACACACCCATAAACGAGACTCTACTTGAGATGGATTTTTTGTACACTGATTTGAGGTGGTTTTATACACTTTGGTAATATTATTCTAGCATATTTTGCCTAGGTGTGTGTCTAGTTGGATTCATTGAATTCTAATGTGTTTAATTTGTTACAAATATTTTAAATGTATAATTATGAGTGGAATAGCTTATTGGTAAGGTACAAAATTTAATTTTATTAAGTTAAGAGTCGGTACATAAAGTTAAAGATAAATGCGAATTACCCTAGTCTTAGCTTTGTGTTTTTGATTTATTGTCATGGATATTGTGTTGTTGAGATCTCTTATTCATGGTGTATGATTTTGTAGGAAGCTTTGTGATATGAATAAGGTGATAAATTGATGATATAAAGTCTTGAAATCTATGAAAAATACACCACGATACAAGGGATAAAAGATGGGACGATAAAGATAACTAAAATTTTGGACGCAACTTACACTGTGTGTGCGCGATGAGCGTGTGTTGCATGCTCCAGATCATTGATCCACTACCTTAGAAAATTAAAGAAGACGCAATTACAGTGGGTGCATGCGATTAGCGTGCATCTCACCTCCCATTTTGGTGAACAAATGTGTGTGACGCATGATAAATTCCACCGATTCAATATTTACAATTGCAATTGTACAAAGTTTGAGGCGGCTTGGTGGGAATATTTTGTTGTATATCATGCATTTATTAACCCAACAAGGATTAGGATTATTTATATTTTATATATGTACACTGTTAGGCAGCAAAGCACTGAAAAGATAGATTGGACAAGTCAAATTTGGCGAAGGTTGGGACACCTGGACAGGTTACAATATTAAAGAGGTAACGTTATTAACGTGGAGGATTCTACCATTTTTAGGTTGAATATTTTTTTAATTAGATTTTAATTATCATATCATGTATTCAATTATTTGGATGGTGATTATGAATATTATCGGCTAAAACCCTTTTACTGTAATTTTGATTAATTTTGCTTTTCATATTTTGTTGTCTGTTTATTCTTGTTTTAATTATTTTATAGATTGATCACCCATAAAATACATATATTGTCGACCTTTTGATTTCGGGAGAGGGAATAGGGAGATGGAACATGGGAATAAAAAAAGTTTGAGTTTTTAATCTTTTATAAAATAAAGAATTGAACTTGGTGTCTAGGACAGGGATGTACTTAGATGCCTTACTTGGTCCAAACGTAGGATGAGAGATTTAATTCACCTAATTGGATTATTACATCCCAGATCAACGATATAGTTGTAATGTCCAAATTAGGTAAAAGATTATAGGTCGAGAGACCATGATCATGCAGTTAACCCTATGACTCAACAACCAAGATAAGCAAGTTAACGAATGAAATTCAACAACATAGTATGATTGTTCAGAGTGATTTAACCCTGGTTTTTACTCCATTGATTGTTCCAAGACTTTATTTTATGCATTAATTACTTTATTTTTAATTTAGAAAATTACAAATTCTTTTTTTAGTTACTTTTAGACCAAAGTTAATCACCAAATTATTTTAGTTTTACTTTTAGATTTATTTGGTGTTTTTATGCTTGGTCTTGGTTTAGTGATTGCAAGAAATAGGTTTTAAGGTTAGGAAGCTGGCAAGGGATAGGGATTATGTTGAACCAAGACCCGAACCCGAAAAACACTTCCATCAACAAAGGAGAGACGTAATCCATCTTTCCCAATTTTTGTAGATAGAAAAAGACCAAGTAGATCCTTCTATAATGGCTACAGAACAACAAAAACACAGGATAGCTAGGGAAGTGGCAGTCCCACTTCCGACAAACTTGACTTCCCCAATTCAAAGACTAGCTGTTGGGGGCAATTTTGAGTTAAAGCACAATATGGTACAGCTTCTCATCAGCAGTAGACAGCTTGCAGGGCTTTCACACGAGGATCTACAAGTCAACTTGCAGACTTTCATTGACCTTACTAACATATTCATTTCGAATGGGTAAGTATAGATTATGTGAGGCTGACACTATTTCCCCATTCACTTTTGGGGGAAGCTTAAAGGTGGTTGAATGTGGAGCTGGCTAATTCAATCACATCATGGGCTGACTTAGCCAAAAAATTCCTCATCAGATTCTTTTCATCAGGCAAGACTGGGAGACTTCACAGCGAGATAGTGAGCTTCAATCAAAAACCTAATGAAAACCTTTATCATTCTTAGGAACACTTTAAGGCTCTGCCTTGGGATTGTCCACATCACCAACAATTCAATGAGATACTTGCTCATACTTTTGTAGAAGCTCTTGATCATAATACAAAGGTTTTGCTAGATTCAACCGCAGTTGGTCAAGTGCTAGAGTTGACTTATGATGAGGTATACACATTGTTGAACTGCATAACACAAGGAAATCAAGAGTGGAATTTAGATTCAAGAAGTACCACAAAAAGAATTGTGGGTGTATTGGAGGTGGACCAATTCACAGCCTTATCAGCACAGGTTTCTGTATTATAGAATTTGATCAACATTCGGTTTAGAAGCATAAAATTGGGAGTAATATAACCTACATCCATAGTAAATTATATCCAACAAACTGCAGGTTGGTATGAAGCCTATTGAAATAATTGACATTCAACAGCTATATGTACCTATAATCCCGAATAAGTGATGTATGTAGGCAATACTCAAAGGATAAATTATTGTAATGCCTACAACATGAAGTGGCAGACTCAGCCTTAGAATGCACAACAACAACAAATTCCACAGCCATAGGCCCAAACTAATCAGTCAACTAACAATATGAAGGAGATAATGAAATAAATCTTAGCTAATCAGACATAATTTGTTGTAGATTTGAAAAATTTGCAAGTGGATTAGAGAAGCTTAGAGTTGCAGATTGGGAAGTTACAACAAGCATTAAATACTAGGCCACAAGGTAGTCTGCCAGCAGATATAGAAAATCCAAAGCAGGTTATGGCAATCACCTTAAGAAGTGGTAAAAAGCTTTAAAAAGAACCTCCAAAGGCAACTAAGGAGGTATATGATGATGTGGTAACCCAACAGTTGAATGAAAAAGTTGCTAAAAAATCAATAAAGTATGAGAACTTGAAAGAAAAAGTTACTGAACCAGAAGTGAAGAAGACACTGCCACCACCCTTCCCTCAGAGGTAAATTAAATTGAAGGAGGACGCAATGTTCAAGAAGCTCTTTGATACATTTAGAGAGCTGCATATTAATTTACCTTTGCTAGATATTTTGCAGAGTATGCCTAAGTACACAAAGTACTTAAGGGATATAGTGGCAAATAAGGTGAAATTGCATTATGTGGGATCTATAACACTCACTGAAGAGTGTAGCACTGTGATGACACTAATAATCCCCAAAAAATTGATAGATCAGGGGAGTTTTTCTATCCCAATTCAAATTAAGAGAAAAGTGGTCCATGCACTGATTGACTTAGGGGCAAGCATAAATTTGATGCCTCTATTGCTATTTAAAACATTGGGCTTAGGAGATCCTAGATTAACCACCGTTGGGTTGCAGCTGACAGATGGTTCATTTACACATCTATATTGAATAATTGAGTATGTCCTCATAAAAGTTGGTAAATTCATTATACCTGCTGACTTTACTATTCTTGATTTTGAGGTAGATGAACAGGTATCAATTATCTTAGGGTGTCCATTCTTAGCAACTTGAGGGGCCTTGATTGATGTTAGAGAAGGCACGCTCAAAATGAGGGTAGATGATAAAAAGGTGGTATTTCATGTCTACAAAAAACCCATCATAAATTCCCAAATTAAATATTTATGTGTGATCAATGTTATTGAAAGGGAAAAGTATGGGGTACTTCATCCATGAAAGAACTCTTCGAATTACCTAATTGATTGTCCTAAGTTAAATCAACCATTTCCCAATATGATGAAGTTTGAAGTTAAAAGAGATGTTGAGAGTGCAAACTCAAGAGGTCAGAAACAAATAAAAAAATGGCTCCTAAAATAAAGTAAAAGGGTAAAGGAATATGGTTGAGTTGTGTTGGGTTGTTCCGCTACACTAAATCGGGTGCTGCTTGGAAGGCAACCCAAGTTAATTAGGTATATTTTCTTTTCAGTTTTATTTTTACTTCATGTTTTTTGCTTTTGGTTGAGTCACAAATTAATGGGAAGTCTGAGTACCGTAAACCTGAGCTTGAAGCATGGTGAAGACTGAGTGTGGGGCCTTATACACCTCCTTTATGTGTAAAGATGCTACTAGCTAGGCATAGAGGCCTCAGAGAGTATTTATATCTCTTAACTTTAAATTCACTTTAGGGATAAAGTGGATTTTTAAGTGTAGGGTGGGTAAATTCCCGAATATTGGCTCAATTTAAATTTTTTGTATAAGATATTCTTGTCGGTGATATTTTTGATTGCATGGTGCAAGCATTTTTGTTATAAAATCATGTTGATTGAGAGGATTTGTATTTTTGAGACTCTTAGGCTCATGTTTATGACGCTTGTACTTGTTGGCTTAAAATTTAATTTATGTTATTGTTTGGTTGGGAGTCTATGATGATCCTATTGAGTTGAGCATGTTACATGTACGCGTGATATTTTTGTATATTCCTTGTTACATGTGATGTCTAGAACTTTCCCGGTATGTGTGCAAAGAGAAATAAAGAATGTGAGTTTAGGAGATGATATAGGCATTTCTTCGATAGCCTTGTTTTATACCTTCTATTTGTCCTACCCTTTGTGCATTATCCTAGTTAACCCTATTGATCCTTTTACTTATTTTCTTTGGTAGCCTCATATGTAGCATAATCCCTTCTTTGATAGACCTTAATTTGATCCAAAAAGCTCCCAAGTTCTTTAATGAAAAAGCAATTGAGTAAAGAGTTTGAGAAATGAGAAGAAAAATGTAAATTTGATGCCCCAAGGTAATAGTTATTGGTGTTGACAATTGATGTGTGGTGGATTGATGTGATATAATTTATGCTAGAAATATTTCCATGGCTTTGAAAAAAAGATAAAAATTGATTCAAGTGGTAGTAAACTATACGTCCACCAAGTGTTTGTGAAAATTCTTAGAAGAGATGGGGAAAAAATAAAACGTATGGGTGGATGAAAAAATGTAATTTGGTTGTTGGAGATTGGTTTTAAATGCATAATGTAGTGTATTAAAGCTGTTAGAGATATTAGTCACTATTCCCAAATAGTTCATACCCATCTCATACCCTACATTACAACCCGAAAAAGACCTATTTGATCCTAAGTTCATCATTCTGATATTAGTAGAGCATTACACTAAGGGCAAGCCTATGGGTCATTGTGTGTAACTTGCGAATTCCTTATGAGAGTGAGCGTAATTTGATTCTTGTACCTATTATGTTATAAATTGCATTATTGTGAGTAATTATGGGGATCTCTCTTGTTGTGAGGGGCACATGTTTGATGAGTATGGGTGATTTGTATGACATCCTTGATTGAATGATAAGAATGAGTTTTCCAACTAAATGAGTCAATTCTTGAGACTAGGATGTTTTGGAGTAGTGTTCATGAGCTATCAATTTTGTAAATAACGTGCTTTGTGTAAAAATTTGTATTCTGGTTAGTCATTATAGTACTAGCATAAGTGTCTTTGTTCTAGTAGAATTTTAGAATCACCGCAGATTTTTATGCTTAGAATGAAGAGTTGTTCGAGGAGGAACAAGAGTTTAAGTGTTGGGTGATGATCTAAGGTGGTTTTGTACACTTTGGTATCATTATACTAGCTTATTTTGCCTTGTTTTGAGAGAAATTCGTGTACTTAACGTGTTAATATTGATATAAATAAGAATTTAAGTGTCCAAGGGCGTGATTACAATGTTTCAAGTATTTTCCAAACAAGATTGTATTTAATTGAGTCATTTAGAGTTTAAATGAGAAAACTAGTTTTACTAGCCTGAGTTAGGTGTGTGTCTAGTAGGCTTCGTAGGATTCTAATGTGTTTAATTTGTTCCAAATATTTTAAATGTGTAATTATGAGAGGAATAAATTTTTGGTAAGGTACAAAATTTAATTTAATTAAGTCAAGAGTCGGAACATAAAGTTAAAGATAAATGTGAATTAGTCTAGTCTTAGCATGTGTTTTTGATTTATCGTCATGGATGTTGTGTTGTTGAGATCTCTAGTTCATGGTGTGTGATGTTTTAGGAATATTTATGATTTGAATAATCTTATATATTGATGATATAAAGTCTGTAAATTCATGGGAAATACACCACGATACAAAGGATGAAAGATGGGACGATAAAGACTTAACCAAAATTTTGGACACAACTTCCGGTGTGTGCGTGCTATGAGCGTGCATCGGATGCTCCATTTCAATGATCCACTGCCTTATAAAATTAAATAATATACAATTCTAGTGGGTCTGCATGATTAGTGTGCGTTACATCCTCCATTTCGGCGAACTAATGCATGTGACGCATGATAAATCTCACCAATTCAATATTTGTAATTGCAATGTACAAAGTTTGAGGCGGCTTGGGGGGAATATTTTATGGGATCTCATGTATTTAATAACCCAAAAAGGATTAATATTATGTATATTGTATATATATACACTTTTAGGCAGCAAAGCACTGAAAAGATAGATTGGACAAGTCAAATTCAGTGAATGTTGGGACACCTGGACACATTACAATATTGAAGCAGTGACATTATTAATGTGAAGGTTGCTACCATTTTTAGGTTGAAATTTTTTTTAATTATATTTTAATTATCATATTATGTATTCAGTTATATGGATCGTGATTATGAATATTATCGGATAAAACCCCTCTTTTCGGGGTTAAAAGCAAAGAACATGAGTACTATTTGTTTTGGATTAATTTAGATTAATTTTTCTTATCATATTTGGTTGTTTGTTTGTTCTTATTTTCATTATTTTATGGATTGATTACCTGTAAAAATACACATATTGTCGACCTTTTGGAGAGGGAATAGGGAGATAGAACATGGGAATAAACAAAGTTTGAGTTTTTATTCTTTTATAAAATAAAGAATTGAACTTAGTGTCTAGGACAGGGATGTACTTAGATGTCTTACTTGATTAAAACGTAGGATAAGAGCTTTAATTCACTTAATTGTATTATTACATCCCCACTCAATTATGTAGTTGTAATGTCCAAATTAGTAAAAAGATTAGAGGTCGAGAGACCATGATCATGCAATTTACCCTATAACTCAACAACCAAGATAAGCAAGTTAACGAATGAAATTCAACAACATAGTATGATTGTTCGCAGTGATTTAACCCTGTGTTTTACTCCATTGATTGTTCCAAGACTTTATTTTATGCATTATTTACTTTATTTTTAATTTACAAAATTACAAACTTTCTTTTTGGTTACTTTTGCATAAAATTAATCGTCGAAGTTAAACTAGAATTAAATCGTTGTTAAATCAAGTCTCTATGGGATCGATACTTGGCTTTTATTAGGCCACTTTACTACTTTATAAGACTACATACACTTGTGTGTGCACTTGGGTGCTGTCATACACCCAATGAAACTAATCTAGGCTCTAATACCACCTTAATATCACCCAAACCAGGGCTTGTCTATGTCAGGTATCTCAAGTTCCATGTGGAGCAGAGATCACCCCCTGCACCTAACCAACCAAAACACAATAAATCCTAAAGTCGGATGAATTCTCAACACATAAAAAGATAGAGTACAAGATCTTTAGAATTTTTTAGTGTATGTCCATCACCAACTAGAAACGACTGATCGACATCGCCAGATAACTACAGTAGTCCAGACAAAGTCTTATAAATAGCGAATAAAAATTGAATATCACTCTAAAGTGTCGGGACATACCCCAGACTATTGCCAAAAATAGTATTAAATAGTCTATAACTCAAATGAAAAACATAATCCTGAAATGGATCCTACCAAAGCATGCAAGATCACCATTTCAAGTCGACTCTCGATAAATCCACGATCACTGAGAAGGAGAAGTATAAGTATGGCAAAATCCTACATCGCATGGGGATACACCATCCGGAGATGATTAGTAGGGTGAATGCTAGCATGTAACTCAAGGATAAAGATAAAATAATATGGTCAATTAAAATCAAGTTAACAATGTGCAATAACCATATGCAAATACATATATACATATCATGTTGGGATAGGGAACGAGATTTAGCATGCACTTTAAAACCTTAGCCTAGATTGTGTTGATCAACCATCATATAATAGTACCCACGGGCTATATGGGCCCTATCTCTCGCTCCCATGTCGGGCCCCAGTGCTCGTAGCCCTATGAACCAGAGAATAATCTCATATATATATACATGGGGGACTCGATTCTCCCAATATATACTAAGGTGACTCAAGCACCCAATCATATAATGATTTACTAGGGACTCAAACCTCCCTATGTATGAAATAATATAAAGGGGCACTCGAACCTCCCTGGTTATTTTAACCCCTATATTGGCAAATATGGTTTCCAATGTTCGTCACCCGATCCTCCACTTTCATGATACAGCTAAACAACCCTATTTATAGCCCAGATAAACCATTTATCACACGATCTCATTCCTTAACCACATTCCATATTAAGTCATACATTGTTGGTATCGTCATACCAACTACACTTGTAAGGTAACAAAAATAAGCCAAAAAAATTACTATTAACTTGGAGAAAACAACTCCCTCTGTATATTAATACAAGGTAGAGGGGACACCGACTCCCTTTGTTAATTAAATCAGACTATTGTGTTTTCAAATACCTCTTTATATCATGTAATAGTTCAAGACTAGTTCAATTTTACAAATTTTTCCCTTTCTTAAAACTAAAAACCAATTTCACACTATAGGTTGGGGTCATAACTATTTAAAAAGTCGCAAGTTTAGGAAAATGACAACTCTCTAGTTCATCCAACATACTCATGCAGCCATAAGTTCAAAACCATATTTAAGTCTTGAATAATCATAATTAAATTATGGGAAAATGTTTTTCAACAATAAGCATTCAAAACCGATAAACCTTGTTTTCAAAACCAAAATAATTCATTGTAAACAATACTTTAATACATATGTTATTGAATAAATTAATAATGAGGGAAGAGTCACATGCAAGAAATAGTAAGATGTGCAGAGAGAAATCACCCTTGAAAGCCCTAATTAATCAACCTCTTGAAACCCCTAAGTGTTCTTGACCTTAAGGAAGTTGAGAGTGTTGATAAGTTACTTTAATGTGTTTTTGAGTGCTAATAACACCCTAACGAGGTTATAAGACATGGGTTTTAGGTTTGGTAAGTGGGGAAATATCTAGAATACCCTTAACTTAAAAGCTGAATAATGGCTGTCTCTGACTATGAGTCAACCATTGATTCATAACCACTCCCTATGACTCGCCACCATGAGTCATAACCAGGCAAGAACCAATAGAGCACCCTATACTGCTGACCTTACGAATTAGCTGCAGGACTTGTAATATTACCCTATAACTTATGTCTTATTCATCATCAACACAGATCCCTTTGTGATATTCACTGTAAATCCTATGATTTAAACCCCATGACTCATAACAAATCCCTATGACTCATAGTGAGTTACTTGTACTCAGAGTAGATCATGCCACAAACATAAATAATTTGGTTACGACTCATCCCATTGACTCTTAAGGATATCCTACAACTTATAGAAAAAATCGTAACCAGGGAAATAAGCTCAAAGCTCAAGGAATTTTCAAGCACCAAAATTATAAGGTTTTTTACTATCCTAACTACGACATACCCTACGAGTCATAGGGAGTCTTGATGAGTCATTGGACCTAAATTGTAGCTTGATAAGTGTGTGTGGATATGTCTTGTACTCTAAGAATGAGCAGCTCACTATGAGTCACGAGGACTCATTATGAGTCATTGTCTGTAAATCATAGGAGATCTAGTATATAGCCAAATTGTTTTTGTGTTGAGTATGACTAGACCCTACGAGTTGTATGGTCCCGCTATGAGTCACACTAGTTGATTCGTAGGGTCCATAGTCTGTGTGTACCCTAGAAACTATCTTGGATATGACTCATGATGATGAGTCTTAATGAATCTCTATGAGTAGTAGAGTCACCCGTAGTCACTTACAATTAAATTTCAACTCTTAATTTGAGGGCACTTTATATAATTCTCCTCTTACCCAATTAAAACCCAACATTCATAAAGCACTCCATAGGTTTATTTATCATTCATAACATAATTAAACACTCTCAAAACTACCTCAAATTCTCTCACGCATGATACTTAGGCTTTCTAAGAAGTAGGTCATCTAAGGGCACTAAGGTTGATTTCTCTCCATAAACTTGGATAATTTAGGCATGATACTCTTTCCTAATTATTATTTTGTGAAAGACATATGTATTTGCATTATTATGCATTGTTGATGCTTTATTAATGGTTTTGAACTTGTTGGGTCCTTGGGTATGGTTAATATACTAAGGGGTCATAGCTTTTCCCAAATTGATTCTTTGAACAAGAATTGGTTTTGAATAATGGTGTTCTTTTAACCTACTTGTGTAAATGTCTATAAATTATGAAATTGTCCTTGGTTTAACTTACTCACCTATGTATTTGAATTACATAATTTGAAAACCAATGAACTTGGATTCTAAATGCCTTGGTTTCTATCATATTAATGAACAAAGGGGGAGAGGTATTTCCTTAACTTTTAATGTGATTGTTATTTCATAGAGATAAGCTTTCAAGTGTTTAGGTATGACGATGCCCATGGTGTGCCATAATAGTTGGCTAATTGATTAATAAATAAGTTATGTGAAATTTGCTAAAAATTAGGCTTAATGGGGGTTATGTAGCAAAGTCGTAAAGGTGTGGGTCTTAGATGACTTATATTTGAAACTCATGTTTACCAACATGAGGTTTGGTCTTGATGACCTGTTTGCATAAGTCACACTTGATATATTTTTAGGATGACTAATTTCCTTGATGGCTTTATCTTTTTATTAGATTTTCTCTGACTCATGTGGCTAACACACATTGGCTCTATTTCAGCAAGGGAAGCTGAACCCATATAGCTCGTGGGTGCCTATTATAATGGTTGAGCTATATATTCCAGGATAATGTTTTACTTTATGTTTTTCTCCCTATCCTAGCATATTATATATATTATGATATGGTTAATATGGTATTTGAAATGGTTTGACCTGACATTATTTTGTCCCTATCCCTGAGTTACATGTTACTATTTACCCCACTAACCATCTATCCCCATAAGATGCAGGTATAGGAGATACTGTTATTTTTTCTATGCAAATTTAAGTGGATCGGTTTGGTTCATCGATTCGTTGTAGTAGAGTGGTGAGGTTCCATTCATTGGAAGACTTTGATTTCATTAGTTCCTTTTATAGACTAAAATTTGAAGTTTAAATTATCTTTAACATTATCAATGTCATTGTTATCTGTCAGAGTTGAGGACATATCTCGACCAAAACTAGTTTTGGTTTTGTTTGCATAGAGGCTTTGTTGGATTATTATAGATTTGGATGGTGTTGGTTGGTGTTTTAGGGTTGGTTATCGGTTTTATACATATCTTTTATTCTTTGAGCTTATCTTTTTTATCTTGTTATAAGTTTGAAATTCAACCATAATTGGGTAGTGCATGGTGTTTGATTTAGGTTCAGGGGGTGGTCTCCGATCCACAATGGACTTGAGATGCCCGTCATAGCTAGGACTTAGTTTAGGTTATGATAGCGTAACTACAAAATCCACTACTAAAAGGACTATTGCCTATAATAGTATAAGATAAAGAAGAACCTAAAAGCTCAAATAGGTGGAATATGGGCCCACATTGAAACATTTTAGATTTTGACCCTTAGAAAATTTCCTGGAAATTCATTCTCTGGACCCAATACAACTCAAGGGTACAAGCCGTATACTGGGGTTTGAGTAGTTTAGTCCTATCATATGCTTACCAGTGTTAGTTGGTGGGGTGGTTTCTACTACAAGAATGGTCACGACTTAGGGGTATAAGCCGTAGAGATTGGTACGAGTTTTATCATAGACTCGTATGGTAGGCAGTGTTTGATTCTCTTAGTATTTCATTCTATTAGGGATACGGATTATGGGTACGGATCATATATCGTGGTTATGACTTGATTGGATGAGTCATATACTCAAAAGTGTTTTATCTAAAGGTTGAGGCTTGGATACAGGTGGTGGATACCGACTGTATAAGAGGGTATTCTAGACATTTTCCTACTTACCCAAATTAGGAGTCATGTCTTCTAATACACTTCCGAGGTTATTTACCCTTTTATTATATTGATTAACTCTTACAAACTATTCCTAAACATCTAATAATTCTCTCAAGAGCTTTTAGGGTAAAAAGGTTAGGGTTTCATCTTACGGATTGCTTTGAGGCTTGGTTTAGCGATTTCTTTCCATCAATTCTTCGGTTTAAGGCATGATTATCTCAACCTCATTGTAATTTCAACTAAAGGCATGGTTTACATGATTGATTTCATGGTTTTACTATTTCATGATTATGGTTATCAACTATTATTGGGGGTTTTGATATTAAATGCTTAGTTATGGTTTCGTATGGTTTTAATTATGATTTTATATGCATTAATGGTTGTTTTGGACAATTATATGGCATGGTAATGGTTAAATGGTCTTTGGAATTGGTGTTGGTTATATTATGCCCCTAAGGTATTCGATAAAATGCTTATTAAGATATGTTCATTACATTGACTTCTTTTAATGGAACTCTTTTATGTTTTAAACTTGATAAAGGATTTATACATGGTTTAAATTATTTGGAAAGTCTAAAGGTTAAATGGTTATGCTTATGGAAAACATGGAAGTCTACTAAGTAGATTTAATATGGTTATTGGAAGGGTACTAAAGGTCCCATTAACCTAAATAGTTTGGCTATGGATATTACTTGCATGTAAGGGGTAGTATGATGATACCACTAATATTGACCTTGGTTGATAAATGATAAATAGATTGTTTGGACATAGTTTTAATTAGGCATTAATGGCGGGGAGTGTAGCCAAGCCGTGAAAGGTAGTGGGACCACCATGTGCATATCTTATTTTATATTGGGGGATATACGAGTCATCCCATGGGATATTCCCTGGTCGTGTGGCTACACATACTGAGGACCTTTCAACAAGGGCTCTAAACACATATGGCCCATGAATGGTTAGGACAACATAGCTACATAACCTAGGTAAAGGTTTTAAGTTCATGCTAAACTCGGTCCCTTTTTGCCACACTTATATATGTATGGTTGTATGCATTATCGATGGTTTTACTTGGTTTTATGACTACCATTATTTTATCTTTATCCTAAGGTTCATGTTAGTGCTCTTTTACTAACCCCGTCTACTAGCGGTTGTATACCCATACTATGCAGGAACCGACTATTCTACTTCTTATGTTTAGGATGTGGATTTGGTATCAACATTTGGACTAAAGTGGTGAGCTTCCATCCTTTTGGAAGGCATCATTTCATATTATGGATTTCTTTACACTTTTCTTTTATATTGGATATTAGTTTTGGCCATGGTTTGGGGCATGTCCCAACTGGATTTACTTACTCTTTTGTATAGAAGCTTTATAGTACTTTTGAGGGGTTGGTATGGGAGAGATTAATACTGGTGTCGGCCTTTGCATTGGAATAAGTTTGTGGGCTGACATCATTGTATGATATTGTTGGTTTTTCCATCGTATTACATTTTAGGATTGATTACTATATTATGTTTTGTTATCCTCTTTGGTTTGGTATGGTTGGATGGTTGGGTTATTGGTTTGGTACAGGTGGACTCGGTTAGGTCTGTCACGGTTGTTACCCTATCCCAATGTCTTAATGAGAACAATAACAATATCTTGTCATATGTTCAAAATTTAGCACATCTAAGCCTGGATATAGGTGGTTGGGTTGGGTAATAGGGTATGTTCCCCAATCCATATTGGACTTGGGATGCCTCACTACGACAAGGCTCGGGGTCGGATCATGTCAAGTTGGTATCAGAGCCTAGGTTCATGGTCAATAGGAAAGTCTATTAAGTTGTGTCGACAAGAATCTCTTTAAGAGGTGTGAAGCATGCCACACTCATAAGAGGGAGGTTGCAAGATTCACATGCCAAAGTGACTCTGAATCATAACAGAATTACAATAAATGGCAAAATAAAGTATATGTGGTCTCTGAATCATAACAGAAATACATTTAAATAAATATTCACATATCGTAACTAAAAAGGGATGAAATCAAGGTTTCACAACTTAATTCCAAAGTGATAGATACTATATCATACTAAAAAGTAAAGGGACTAAAATTTACTATAATAGGATTTTAACCAAATAAATAAGGTATGAGATATTTCAAATAATATCTAAGTTACAACTACCTGCTCTAAACTAGCATAATAGCACACAATTACTGTAAATAAGCTCAATCTAAGAATATAATAAGCCAATCCTACCTAGACACCAAAGCTAAAAGCCTCTACGTGAAACCTCTGAATAGTGCTCAACTAGAATTCGGCTTGAATAACTTGATGTAGATAACTGATTGCATATAAATAAACATACAATAGATTAGATAAAGTGCCTTGGACCAATCATGAATAGAGAAACAAAGGTAGAGAGAGAGAAAAATACTTAAGAATACATGATCCTCCACCCATATGTACAATAGCTATATATATACAAATATGTATTAACAATATGATATTAACTTGGTAAGAAAATGAAAGAAAAAATCATGTAGATATACAAATTATATAGAAGTAGTATGTTCTTTATCTAAGAAGAAGAATAGTAGCATCTCATAAAGACACTTATAGCACATGTGTCACATAATGAGTTTATTTAGCTAGCTAATAGTTATTGTTGTCCATTTTTCACACCTCCACGTGAAGTGGGGGTGGAATTAGCAAAATATATTTTTATCCCATAATATATATATACACACATATATATACATATATATACATATATATATATATATATATATATATTTGGGTCTTGTGTATCATCAAGGTAAAATAAATATCATATTTTGAACATGCCATAATTATTAGAAAATTATTTTTAATAAAATCACTATTATATACAACAACAACAACAAACCCAGTGTAAAATCACAATTATATAATAATAATAATAATAATAATAATAATAATAATAATATTTTAACATATCTAGATTTACTATCTTTGTTTAAAATATTAATACGTTATAAAATTATTTATAAAGTAATTGTCACAACCCAAAACAAGGCCAGGCCATGATGGGTATCTCAGGTCCCACGTGGATCGGAGACCACCCCTTGCACCTAACCAAGTACACACAACATTCCCAATGTAAGATGAACTCCAAACATATAAAAAGATAAATTCAAGAACAATTGACATTTCTATGATCAATAACCGACCACAGGCCAAAACAACCAGGCAACACCACCCAACTCATAGTAATCCAACAAACCCTTCTAGACACAAACCAAAACTATGTATTAATAAAGTATCAAGACATGCCCCCAACTATAGCCAACATATGTCTAAACAGTCTGAAACATAAGAAACAAACATGAAATGTAGTCTTTTGATATATGGAAGCTCACCACTTCAATGACAACTCATGATCTATTCCTGATACCTAATCACTGAGTAGGAGAAGTAGAAGTATGGCTAGTTCCTGCATCGTATACAGATACAACTCCAATGATAGTTAGCAGTTGGAGCAATAGCATGTAACTCCAGGATACAGGATATCATAATGTCATGATCAATAGTTTAAAATCATCTGAGATTCTATGCACTTCATCCATTGCAAGTACATACCTATATATATCACATGTTGGGATTGGGAATAAGGCTTAACATGCATTTTTAAGAACCTTAGTCTGGATTGTGTATCAACCATCATACCATACAAGGCACCTATAGGCTATATGGGCCAAGCTCTCCCCTAGCTGGTAAGGCCCTAGTGTGTGTGTCCACACAAACTAGAGGGTAGACATATGCACTTGAGGGAACTCAAACTTCCCTGCATATCAAGGTGATACAAGCATCAAATCATGTAATAAGATATGGGGGACTCGAACCTCCTAATCAGATAATAATTATAATAGGGGACTTGAACCCCTTAGTCATATAGACCTTTGCATCAGCAACTGCGGTTTCTAGTGTCGGTCTCTCAGACCTCCAATTTCACAACTCAACCACACCCATCTTTAAAGCCAAATTAAAACAATTAACACACAATCCCATTTATTGAACTAGAATACACATTTAGGAATACATTATTGGTATAGTCATACCAACTATACTTGAAAGGTAAAATTAACATGCCAAAAGAATTTCATTACTTGGGGAATTCACAACCCCTCTTGGTTCAATTATGCAATAGTTTTTGAAAACACCAACCCACAAGGTTCAATTCTACATCATAATGCAATAGTTCAAGAATAGTTAAATTCCCATACTTCTTATAAATGAAAATAATTTCACAACATGGGGTTGGGGTCATAACCACTTCAAAAGACATAAGTTTAGGAAATCACAATACGTTAGTTATTCACCATAAACATGAGTAATGCACAACAAAATCTTAGGAAAATAATTAATTAACCATTCTTGTCAAAACCCTCAATTATGTAAAAATCCTAACTTTTAATTATGTTAATAACTATGTACTTTCATACAATAGAGATATTAAGTTTAACGTTAGTGTCACATGCCTGAAATTTCCTATTTCACAGAGAGAATTTTACTCTAGAGCCCTTAGATAACCAACTTGATAAAACCCCAGCTTGACTTGCTTAAGAGAATTGAGAGAACCTTTTGGAGTGTTTGAGAAGTTATTTAGATTTGTTTATGAGTACTAATAACACCCTAAAGGGTTATAAGACGTGGGTTTCAATGAGGATAAGAGAGAAAATATACAGAATATCCTTAATTTAAAAGTTGAAAAGGTGTTGATATTGACTATGGGTCAACCATTAACTTGTTTCCACTCCTTACGACTCATCACTATGAGTCGTAACCAAGATAGAACCACCAAGACACCATGCATTATTAACCTTACGACTCAATGACATGACTCGTAATAGACCTTACGACTCATAGGGTCCAGTCGTAGTCAACATAAAACCTAAATTGGGGCATAAACTAGACACCCTACGACTTACACCCAATGACTCATAACAAATCCTTGTGGCTCTAAGTGATCCACTTAAACTCAGAGCAGAATCAAGCCACAAACCTACTGATTTGGTTACGATTGGGTCCATAGCACCCTCAAAACTCCCTACAACTCTTACCCTCAAGTCATTCTCAAGAAAATAACTCAAGCATCATTTAATAGACACCTTACAACTAGGGTCACCTAACCTATCAAGACATATTAGAATCATTAGGTAAGTCATTACCAGGGTAGAAAGCTTAGAACTCAAAAAATTTTGAGGACCAAAGCCCGAGGCATTTCAGTAATATAGATATATTATAAATATAGAATATTATATAAATTTAAAAAAAATTGAAGGTTAATAAATTATATTTTCACTAAATTCTAATTTAGGTTAAGTATTCTACAATATGTTTGGTATTACTAAAATTCTTAAGTTAACCACCCGAAAATTGAATTGTCAATCTTCGTAAGTCATAAATAACTTGGGACGGTTATAAAAAAGCTCTAAATGCTGAAAATACATGAAAATAAGGAAAATGGCTATGAGGGTCATTACACTAGGGTTATGTCATTCAATAAAAAATTTGAAAGAACTTCGTAAATATATTTTCGCTATGAAAATGGAAAGAATCCAATTCGAGCAAGTTAAAAATCCAAAAATTCTTGGAATTGATCAAAATTTTTTTATCCAAAGTATTTCACGAGGGAACCAACATCTTGTAGAATCTTCCCTAGAAATCGTAAAATGGGTATGTTGCTGCCATTTTAAAATGATTAAAAAGCACCGAAGTAATGTCTAAACCTAATAATTTAAAATAAAGCAAAGATAAAGGATCATAGAACAAGGAAACGCCTTTTAATTGTCTTAATAACTGGGTCATACTGAAGAATATGATTTTAAATTAGAAAAATAAAAGGGGAGGAAAGACTGCTCAATAAATGAAATTGCCGAAAGATTTTCCATTTTACTGTTTGAAAGTTATCCAACTTGAGTTATGAGATTACGAATAGTTTTTTCATTTTAGAAAAGAAAGAAGGAAAAAAAGACTTACATATTTAATCGATTTGATCATTTTATGAACCCAGTTGTCATTTTTATAATAGAATTCCATACAGAGATAAAACCTCGAATCAATTATTTTCCTGATCCATACAAAGAGAAGGCTTCTTATATGTTTCTAGAGGGTGTTGTTCATCAACATCTATACTAATGAGCCTTCTATTGAATTGTTGCAATTGATGTTCGATCCCAAAGAGAAGGAAAATATCTTCAGAAAGTGGATTGTTATGATCTGATAAAGAATCAACTGTATTTAAACATTCCTGTTACTTTATATTTCCTTGAAAAAAGAGCACAACCTACAGGAAATATTCAGGATATTTTAAATAAGGTGGAGGTTTGTAAAGAACTATGTCCTAATCAACAAAAATTCAATGAAGGAAATAAATAAAGGAAATACAAAAAAAGGGTAGTGATTTGTATATAACTTTGTATGACTTTTCTCTTCTCTTTTGTTTTTGTATTTCCTCTTTTTTATATTTGTAGTTATTTATCATTTCTTCCAATGAATTCTATGTTATATAGCAATAAAACCCTTATTTTATTGATCTTACTTATATAATTAGTCTTACTCATTTTATTGATATTAAAAATAAAAAATTTGGGCATTTCAGGTTGTTTTCCATTTTTTAGTAGAACCCTAGTAAAGCTAAAGAGGAAAGCAAGTTTGTTTTTCTCAATTAACTTGATTCAATCCATTATGGATTCAATAAATCTAAGTAATTATAGTTTTGTTTTCCACTTATTCTTTATTTATGCTCTCACCTATACTTTTTTCTATCTATTTTATTTGATTTGGATTAGATTTGTTGTTCCCATCCAACTCTCTCTCTCTTTCTTTTATTTTTTTAATATTTATATTGATAATAATGTATCGAGCAAATATAATTCATTATGATAAGTTGATAAATGAATTAGATCTATTTGGTTTTATTTTATTTTTTAAATTAATTAGAGAGTGTAAATTTATTTATTTTTTAGATTTCTTATTTTAGTGGTTTTTGGTTGTTTAGTCTAATCTCTTTATTTCTTTTTCTTAGGAATGGATCTACACCATTTTTATGATATTTTTTTCGGGTGCTAAATCAACGATAGAGTACTCAGATTTTAAGTGTTCTTAGTATCTTTTACACATGGATGAAGTGAGGTATTTATCTATACTTCGGGTAAAATTTGGAAGACCCCGACTGATCTTGAAATGAAATGAATCGTAAAAATAGTATGTTGTATCAACTAAAAGTTCTAAATATATTTCATTGTTCCTTGATTGGTATAAAAGCGTGTTAGAACTCTTGGAATGGAACAAAATATAGTTTGGTCCAGTAAATAAATGGGTAGTGGTGCGGCTTCAATTAAATTATAGGGAAAAAAAAAAAGCAACGAGCATTTTTTCTTAATTTGAATGATTCCCGATCTAATTAGACGTTAAAAATTTATTAGTGCCTGATGTGGTAAGAGTTTCTTTTACCATGAGTGGATTCTCAATTTTTGTAATAAATCCTAACTATTATTATTTTTTATTATGGAGATGTGTGTGTAGCAGAAATAGTATATTGATAAAGAAAGTTTTTTTATAGTTAAAAAAGCGATTAGTTTGAAAAAATAAAGGATTTCTAACTATCTTATTATCCTATAATACTATAAATTAACCAATATCCAAGATATCTATTCTTACTATAATGTTTTATTTTAACTGTATTGCACTATGTATAATTTGGTAACCCTCAAAATCCTCCATCTTTGGTTCAAATCAAACTTCAAATAGAAGAAATCCAAAGATATTTACAGCTAGACAGCTTGCAACAACACAACTTCCTATATCCACTTATCTTTCAGGAGTATATTTATGCACTTGCTCATGATCATGGTTTAAATAGAAATAGGTCAATTGTGTTGGAAAATCCAGTTTATAACAATAATTTAGTTTCTTAATTGTAAAGTGTTTAATTACTAAAATGTATCAACATAATCATTTTCTTATTTCTACTAATGATTCTCATCAAGATTCATTTTTGGGGTGCAATAAGAGTTTGTATTCTCAAATGATATCATAGGAATTTGTATTTATTGTGGAAATTTCATTTTCTGTGATTAATATCTTCTTATCTTTTTTTGAAGGCAAAAAGATTTTAAAATCTTATAATTTGCAATCAATTCATTCAACATTACCTTTTTCGAGGATAATTTTTCACATTTAAATTATGTATTAGATATACTAATACCCTAACCCATTTATCTAGAAATCTTGGTTCAAACTCTTCACTATTGGGTAAAAGATGCCTCTTCTTTATATTTATTATAATTCTATCTCCGTAAATCATTCAATGATATATAGTAAAATGTTAGAAAATTTATTTCTAATCAATAATGCAATTAAAAAGTTTGATACCCTTGTTCAAGTTATTCCTTTTATTGAATCATTAGCTAAAGCACGCTTTTGTACCGTATTAGGACATCCCATTAGTAAAATGGTTTGGTCTATTTTATCTGATTTTGATATTACTAACCGATTTAAGCATATGAGCAGAAATCTTTTTCATCATTTTAGCGAATCCTTCAAAAAAATAACTTTATATCAAATAAAGTATATACTTTGGCTTTCTTGTCCAAGAAATTTAGCTCGGAAATACAAAAGTGTTGTACACACTTTTGAAAAGATTGGGCTCAAAATTATTGGAAGAATTCTTAATGTCGGAAGAATAAGTTATTTCTTTGACCTTCCCATGAGCTTCATCTAGTTTGTGGGGAGTATATAGAAGTGGAATTTGCTATTTGGATATTTTTTCTATAAATGATATGGTGAATTATCAATAATTCATTCTTTGATTTTCTAAAAGATAAAGAGATCAAAATTTTAACTATTTAGAAATGTTGATTGTAATAGTAATAAGGGGTAAATCAACTGACTATTTAACTTTTTAACGTCTTTCTAATTTCTATAATAAAGGAACTAATATATATTAGGAAAATTTATGTATAATGAAAAGTGCAAGCACGGCTTGGGGAGGGACCTTTACTTGTTTATTTAATTTAAGATTAACATTTATTTTATTTAATAAGGAACTTATCTACTCCATCCGACTAGTTCCGAGTTTGAATCCTAGGTAGCCTACTACCATATCAAAATTATAATTCTTTGTAGAGAATTCCTTGTTTTTACAATCAACTTTATTAAAAACTTGAATAGATCCAGATACACCTTGGTTGACACGAGTAAATAAGTCATGTGATACTATTGAATAAAAAGTCTTCCATTTTCTATTTTTATTTGTAGAAAACTCATGTTCTTAGGAGTCCTTCATGATTAAATAAACTAATATCTTACCATGACTGCATTTTTAGAGAGACGCAAAAGTGAAAGCCTATGGGGTCTCTTTTATAACTGGATAACTAGCACTGAAACCCGTCTTTACATTAGATAGTTTAGTGTTTTGATGATCCCTACCTTATTGATGAAAACTTTTGTACTTATTATTACTACTCCTCCAGAAGACAGTAATGGTATTCGTGAACCTATTTTAGGGTCTCTATGAAAATAATATTATTTTTGGTTCCATTATTCCTACTTCTGTAGTTATAGTTTATATTTTTACCCAATTTGGGAATCAGCATCCGCTGATGAATGGTTGCACAATGATGGTCCTTATGAAATAATTATTCTACACTTCTTACTTGGCATATCTTGTTACATGGATTGTGATAGGGAGCTTAGTTTTTGCTTGGGTATGAGACCTTAGATTGTTGTTACATACTCAGCTCTTATTGCAGCTGCTATCATAGTTTTCTTGATCTACCCAATTGGTTAAGGAAGTTTTTCTAATGGCATGCCTCTAGGCACCTCTGGTACATTTAATTTCATGATTGTATTCCAGGTTGAGCACAACATTCTTATGCACCTATTTCACATGTTAGGCGTAGTTAGTGTATTTGGAAGCTCCCATTTAGTGCTATGCATAGTTCTTTGGTAACTTTAAGTTTTATTAGGAAAACCACAAAAAATGAATCTGCTAATGAAGGTTAAAGATTTGGTCAAGAGGAAGAAGCTTTTAATATCTTAGTCGTTCATGGTTATTTTGGCCGATTGATATTCAAATATGCTAGTTTCAACAACTATCATTCGTTACACTTCTTCCTAGCTACTTGACCTCTAGTTGGTATTTGTTTTACCACTCTAGGTATCAGCACTATGGCTTTCAACCTAATGGTTTCAATTTGAACTAGTTTGTAGTTGAAAATCAAGGTCGTGTAATTAACACTTAGGTGGATATCACTAATCATGATAACCTAGTATGGAAGTTACGCATGAACTTAATGCTCATAATATCCGTCTATACTTAGCTGTTATTATAGTTCAATCTATAAATAAATAAGAATCTCATACTAGTCTATAGCAGGTTTCGAAAAGAAAGGAGCAATAATCATTTTCTTGTTTTATCAGGAGGGTGTTATTGCTCCATTCTTTTTTTCTTTTTCTTTTATTTAGTAATTTACTAGTATTTTACTTACATATATTTTTTTGCTTATATTATAGAAAATTAAAGAGCGGATATTTGCCTGCATTTAAGTAGAATTGAATATTCTATTTTCTTTTTGAATATATTTATTTAAAGTTGTAGAAATATAATTTGTAACATTTTTTGCTAACGTTACTACATCTTGTTTATTTCACTTCAAAAAAAATTAATTTGACTTCATATTCTTATCTTTGATTCATATTCTAATCTTTGAAATAATAATGTCATTCAAATAAGAAAGAAGAGAAATATTCAAACTTGAATCTTTTGTTTTCTAATTTTTAAAAATGTAAAAATGGAATGTAATGGATCAAGGAAGTGGATTGTGAATCCACCATGCACGGGTTCAATTCCCGTCATTTACCCATGAGCTTATAATTTTTTTTAATAATGATTAGCTATATTTTTTCTGTGAATGTGTCACAAGCTTACTCCTATTCTTTTTTTAAATATTTTTGTAAACACATAGAATTAAATTTATTTTTCTCTCCTATTTAATATGGCAATGAAGAATCAATTAATCACTAAATCTATTTCTTTTTCTACTTCTTCGTCCAAGTGCATGATTACCCCAAGCGGTTGTGGGTTTTTTCTACCAATTGGGATCTCCCTTCACCACCCCCATGGGGATGGTCTATAGGGCTTATACAACTCCTCTTACTATAGGACGCTTACCTAGCAAATTCTTGGATATATCTCTACCAAAATTTTTTTGGTTCACTTGAACATTCTCCACATGTTCTAATATTGCTAAGTATTTTTTTGATATCATATGGACCTCCCCAGAATGTAATTTTGACGTAGTTGATTTTTTCTCTTTTTCAATTAGTTTTGCTACAGCCAACTGCTCTAGCTAATTATCCACCCTTTCTAAGTGTGATTTCTATGCTATGTATGGTCATGCCTAATGGCATATCTGTTGAAGTAGATTCTTCTCTTGATCAATCAAGGACCCTTGCTAAATTGTACAAGCTTCTTCTAAAGCATATGGCTTTTTGAATATAGATGATAATATTTATGCATATAGATCTTATATATATCATAGAATGGAGTATAACATGGATGGATATATATATATATATATATATATATATATATATATGAATCCAAATATGCCAAATCACTCATGTTATGATCTTCTAAATCCTGGGTCTTTCCATTGTATCATTTGGCTTATGTTCTTCATATAGCATCAGAACGAATGACTCTATGAAGTTTTGTTGATAGTTCCATATATTATAGGTAATGCAAGAGACATCTCAATTCGTCCCCTTGGGAATCTTTATAATTCATAATGCTTAACTTTTAATTTTCCTTCAACCATTTAATGAAATATGAATAACTCATCCTCCTCTCTTTGAAAGAAGGGGCATTTTCAGTTCTGTCGATGGTTGAAACAATGTTGTATTCTCTATATTACAATATCTATAGAGTCAATAATTTTATATGATGAACTACTGAACTCAATCACTTCCTACCATTACTCTTTAGTTTTTTGTTAAGGTTTATCCTACAGAGGTACTCAAATTGGATTAGTGATCGATTTCTAGGTTTCATCGTGTACATAATTGGTTTTCCCAATTATGTAAATCAATAGTTCAAACCACAGTCAAAGGTAGGGCATTTCCTATTTTTATTGACATATTACCAAATCACACCCCTATTGCCATAGTTGTAGACATAGGGATTTTGAGAACATGCCTTAATAACTAATGGTTAATGATAGCTCTGATGGATGGTTTTGCTATAGTAGGAAATAATAAGATCACTATTTTAGTAAATGAAGCTCTTATTTTAATATTTTAATTCCTTACCTTAAATCAAAATCTATTTCTTGAAATAAAATAAGTTTTTTAAAATTTTTCATCTCGAATTATACTCAATCAAAGCCCAAAGATCTATTAATTAGCTCATTCTTGACTAGCTATGCATACAAATGACCCTGCATCTTTTTTATCTCTCTAGCATTTTTATTTGTATAAGTATTTCATATTTACGATTAAATTCATGAAATTGACCCACCATATCTTATTCTGGACAAAGGAATCCTGCCTAATTCACTAATAAGGGGGAAGATACTAAATTTTTGTATTTGTAAAATATTTCTATAGGGATCTCTAAAGTAGATGGTGGTTGATAAAGAACTCTTTCTTAATAATTGCTTGTATGAATACTGCATCAAGCGTAAAACTTGTGATTGGTAGTAAAATACTTATTCACTCATTGAGACCTAATCGATTTTCATAGAGTTCTCAAGATATTTTCTTATAGAGTTTTCTTATAGCAACTAGAACCACTTTTCCCTCCTTCTTCTTATATAATGAAATCATCGTACTATATCTTTAAATTTTGGGCATTTTTTCCGCCCTAAAAATGATGTTAAACAATCTTATCAGCCACTCCAAACCTGCCCTACTAGTGCTCTTACAAAAATCTACAAGAATCTCATCTGGCCCAGTCGGCCAACCCCTTTACATCCTACGAATAGCACCCTTGACCTCCTTTGAAAATCAAGAGGAGTGAATTAAAATTAGTCAATTAGTGACTCCTCACAGTCGACTCATATGCAGATCAAAACACTTTACAAACATATTAAACTTAAATAGTTAAGCACATAAATAATAAAGCATAAAGTAAAAAACACAAACATTTATCTTGGTTCGACACACCAATCCAGTGACTACGTCCAGTCCCCTTGGGTTTCAAGTTTTCTTTAGATCGTTGAAGGTTTGGTTCGAGTACAATGATAAAAAATAAGGTCAAAAGACTAATTTTACTCTTCAGATCTTGTGACACAACTTAAGTTTATGTTTCAAAGTTGACTCGATCCTACGCTTTATATAACAATTGTAAACTAATGTTACAGAGCTTTGTAAGACTAAGAATGAGACACTTTGAATTTTCTCCTTGAAGTTGTGTAAAGAGTGTCTGTTTTTGGTCTTCTTCTTTTATAGTATTTGGTTGCTATTCTTCATAAGGAAACCCAAGAGATTTCTTCTCAATCAAGGACTTCGATTGATTCCTTGATTAAGGAAAATAGATATTTGATATGTCCATATTCAATATTTCCATATATGGCTTTGGGTCACATCCATATCAGATATGTCTGTGGTCTTTTGTTCCTTTTAGTCTGAATGTCTTATGTGATGATTGTGTTCTTTCTTCTTTTATTTAGATTCCGATTGATTCTTTAATTAATCTTGATCTTCCATTCTGTCGTGATTCTGGGATGATGGTTCTCCTTTCTTTTTTAGCATATTTGCTTTATCTGCCATGCTTGTTAGAATACCATAATATTTTTGCGATTGGATGTCCTTCCTTTTCTAGAGTCGGCTTCCTTCTTCAGTGGTCTTTTAATATCCTACAAGGATTCACTTGTTAGTTTGTCATTATTGAAATAGAAACATTGAAGGCTAATAATATAACCCTTTTTATAATGGAAAACATGAGTAAACATTAGTTGACTTCCCTTTTAGTCAACTGGCTCCCCTGACTTTGTAACCATCAGTTTAATTTTATACAATAAAGGTCAACTTTGACTTTGCTCCCCTTACTCGTGATCATCTTTATTTTTTGGATTTTTCTCTCCCTGGCCTGTGATTATCTTGGTTGTTCCATGTTTTACTAGTCAACCTTTGTATGTTGACAGTCAACTTGTTCCAGCTGACTGATTGGTGTTTCCTTTCCTGTCTTCCTCCTTCTTTATTCATAATTAAAAAGAACAGCAACAAATAAAAACAACACATACAGACAGAGCAACACGTAATTCATATAGGCAGTTGATAACCATGGATAGTCATAACTAAGCATAGCAAAATAAATTATCAAAAAAAAGTAAAAATTATTTTTACAACTAAAAGACGTAAGGGGCAGGACCCTCTTTTGAATTAGAAACTCATAATTCAGCGTTTCACCAGAAAATAGGTAAGAGTATTATGAATGTTTTGTAGAACTTGCCATAAGACTTTTCAATATTTTTGACAAAGGAAAGTAGGAGTTTTGAACGCAGACAGCCAGATATCATTCGAGGAAGAGACTTAGGATTTCAAGGAGTCCATGCAAGAGAGCACTCGAGAGAACAACTTGACTCCTTCTTGTTTGAGCCCATCAAGCCCTATCCGAAACACACTTATATCGGAGCTTGTAATTTTCTCAAGGTCCAAGATCTTGGCAGTAGACTCTAGGAGTTGCATGATACCTTCCTCGATAGCCTTAAACAGCTAATTGAACTCTTTAAGTTCCTTCATCAAGGAAATAGAGGGGTTAGTGATAGGTTTACTTACCTTTGGAGGCTTAGTCTTCGCTCGAGCTAACTCTTTTCTACACCATTCATCTTCTACCAGGACATAACCCATGCTGCTGAAGGTTCTTGAATCATAAGTTGCAGCGACTTTTATAAGGGATAGAAGGAGAGATCAATTGAGCAGTATGGGAGGATCCGGGTAATAAGCGGTCCATATGGTAAACTATCCGAAGTATTTTCTTCCCTTGCACTCTCAAGAATGTACTCACAAATCCAAGTTGCCCAATTTATTTTGATTTTCTTGACCAGATAGTATAGCACAAACACATCATGAGAAGTGATGTTTCTTAGAGATACTTTTCAGGGAATTAGACTGGTGGAACCAATATGAGCCTTAATGAGATATTTGAAGCAGAGAGACAGGGGACCAAAGCTAAATGATACAGATTCAGAATCAAAAAAAAAACTTTTTGGTATCCTCGATGCCCACTTTGAAGTCCTCAGGACAGTTATTGTTCATAAAGGGCACTACACCATAGAATTTAGTATCAAAAACTTTCTCGAACAAAAACTTTTCAAGTAAATTCTTGTGCCGAGCACAAGAGTCTTGAACTCCCCACTGTCTGGGGAAAGTCTGAGATTTATGATATGCCTAGAAACTATTGAGTGATTCTTGAGGGAAAGGAACTTTTATTTGGAGAGGTTTGTCCAAAACTGGTGCATTTTATTTGGAGGGAGAGAATTAGAGGTATTTGGATGGTTTTTCATTGTTGAAAAGGTGGGGCTAAGAGAGGGTCACTATCTCTTAAGAAAAATGGATGAAGATTCATTAGAGGATTCTAAAAGAGGAATAGGTCCATAAAAATAAATTTTGGAGACGTTCTCTATCAATTGGGATTTGGTCATGAGAGAGTAAAGGGAAAAATTTTTAAAAAATGGAGAGAGAAAAGGAACAACAATTAAAAGAACCTAGGGAGGTGACTATTTGAAGTGGATAGGAATGGAGAAGTGAAAAGGCATGAGGTGAATGAGTATTGATTTAGATAAAAAAAAAAATGCAGTCTGGGGAAGGGTAAATGGAGGAAGAGGTGGCGTGGGAAACGGTGATACAATGATGGCAGGCAATTTTAAAAAGAGTCCCTTTTTTGAAAAAGGTAAAAGTTTGATCAAGTAAAGAGAATATTGTGGTCAAAAATAACTTATGATCTTAAATGCAAAATTCTTTTTGAAGATCTTTCCTTCAGTGAAAATAAGATTTGACTAAGTAAAATGATTTGTGTCCAAAAATATGACTCATAAATTATTGACACCAAATCCTTTTCTGAGAACTCAAATTTTGAAAAGATACAAGCATGGAAAGAAAATACTTAACTCTAACATACTTATCCCTAAATACACAGAAAAATTTAAATAGATGATTAACATTTAATTATCACACATTCTGGGCATAATTTTAAGAGATAAATTAAAACCAGGTAGTTGATGTAGGATCCAGAGAATTTAAATACAACAGCTTTTGAGAGTTATGAATACTGCTCCAGTTGCTGCTGAGTAGACCAAGGCTTGTTCTTTGCTGAGTCATGAGTTTTTTGCAATGCTCATGAGATGAAGCTTTCATCAAAGTGTTAAAAAAATTCTAACAAAAATGTTAGAATTCTCAGGAAAGTATGCAAAAAACACAATGGTTAATAATAAAAATTTGAAAAAGACAAATGACAACTTAAAAATTGAGAGTAAGTACAATTTGTATTAGGTTTTGACCTTGTCCTATGAAAAAGTATTTTCCTAGAGGGAAAATAACTCTATTATATTTTACCATTTCAGTTGCTAGAGTCAACTCTGAAGGGGGTGTAGTCAAATCTAGTAACATTTCCTCCAATGTTATCACAGGCAAATTTTTGTCTAAATCAATCAAGGCAATTTTCTCTCCTACTATACCTCTGGAACATCCACTATTAATCTCTTTATTTTGTAAATCTAGCCATCATGTTCCTATAAAATAAGATGATCAGTTCTGCTTAGGTACCCAAGCGGTCTTGGGTCCTTGTGGGTTAGATATGCTCCCTTTGGACTTTCAAACCCATAAATTTTTAGGCTAATGTATGTAAATATATGGTTTGTGCCTTCTCTATCCACAGATGAAACAAATGGGCCCTTGATAGGAGAAATAGTTCTTAGCTGATAAACGATCCTGATGAGGAACTTGAGTAGTTTTTAAACGAGTTTGATTATACAAAAAAATGGCTTGGGGATGCCCAAAATTTGTTTAATTTTATTTTTGCATAATCATGATCTTCATGAAGTAGGTCAATTTAAATTTGACATGCTTTTATTTCTATTTGCCAGTTTTGTTGTTCCTCTTTGAGTTTTTGTTTAAATTTAGCTTCGCAACTTTTCTTCTATTGGGAGATTTTGTTATATTCATGTATAAATTTTTGAAGTTTGTTAGTAATCATATCCAGGTTAGATTCAAGAATATTATAGTTATGGAAATCATGTAATCTTACCTCATTGGATTCACCATTCGCCATGAAGCACATATTCACAGCCTCTACTTCTTCTTCGATTTTATCTTCATCACTCTAGGATCCAAGGCTTTTATTTTTCCTATACGTTCTTCTTTTCAATTTCGGATAATTTTGTTTGAAGTGACCAACTTTTTACAGTAGTAACAGCCTATCATTTCTTACGAAATTATTACTTTTGCCTCCTTGGGATCATTTTTATCTTTGTCTCATGATCGGCCTTACCCTACAGTTTATAAGGGCCATTCGTTAGCTATTAGAATCTTTTTGAATGTCCTCCTCTCCATTGGACCAGCATTGAAAGTTAGTGGTTACTTCTTTTCATCCTTATGAAACCTTTTGATACAATTTTTTTCATATGTAATAAGGTTACCCTCGGTTTATCATAAGTCATGTTGTGAAAATATCCATCTTCTAAAATGGTAATCTTGGTTTCCTAAATCTTTGGAGGACTTTGGAATAGTTTCTGGACTTGCAGGATGTGAGTATAGATCATCCCCAGTGATTTCAGTTCATATATAATTTTATTGAATCTAGCAAACATTGATTCAACATCCTCATTTTCTTCCATTTTGAACAGCTCATATTTATTTACAAGGGTAGAAATTTTTGACTTCTTGACTTTGGTGGTTCCTTCATAGGTTACCTCTAGTTTGTCCCACATTTCTTTTGTTGTGTCACACGTTGAGATTTTATTGTATTCTTCTCCACTAACTGCATACAAAAGTAAACTTATGGCACGTGCGTTAGTTTGGATTGCCTGATGTTGTTCTTTTGTAATATCAAAATTATTAAAATCTTCAATATTAGTACTACTAGATTCTTTATCCCTGTCCTTTTATTTCCTTGAGACCTTGAATTGGCTTAGGACCCTTTTTTATGACAACCTAGGCTTAGTAGTCATTTGATTGGACAATAATAGTGAATCTATTTTTCCAGTATGAGTAGTGTTGTCCAATGAAGTATGGTGTTCTTATGGAAAAGTGACCATCTTGAAGAAGAGGATCGATAATTTTGTAATTGGCCATTTGATATTTGCTCACTTGCAGTTAGGCAATGCTATCTGTGAGACCTACTCTGATACAGATTGAAATTTAAAAGGGGTGAATTGAAATTTTCTTCTATTGAGTCAACTACTAACTCCTTATAGTCAACTCGTCTACAGATCAAAACACTTCACAAATAGATTAAACTTAAATAGCTAAGCATGTAAATAATAAAATAGAAGGTAAACAACAGAAAGATTTATCTTGGTTCGGCACACCAATCCAGTGCCTACGTCCATTCCCCTTAAGTTTTAAGTTGTCTTTAGATCATTGAAGGTTTGGTTTGGGTACAATGACAGGAAATAAGTTTTGAAGATTTATTTTGCTCTTCAGATATTGTGACACAGCTTCAGCTGATGTTACAAAGTTGAATCAATCCTACTCTTTATATAACAATTTTAAACAAACGTTAAAGAGCTTTGTAAGACTAAGAATAAAACACTTTGAATTTTCTCCTTGGAGTTGCATAAAGAGTGTCTATCTTCGGTCTTCTTCTTTTATAGTCTTCGGCTGGTATTCTTCATAAGGAAACCCAAGAGATTTTTTCTCAATCAAGGACTCAGATTTATTCCTTGATTGAGGAATATAGTTGTTTGATATTTCCATATCAGATATGCCCATATACAGTTTTAGATCACGTTCATATTAGATATGGCCGTGATATTTATTTCTGTTTAGTCGGGATATGTTATGTGATAATTTTGTCCTTCCTTCTTTTTCATAGATTCTGATTGATTCTTTGATTGATATTGATCTCTCGTTCTATCATGATTCTGGGATTATGATTCTCCTTTCTTTTTCAATATATTTGATTTATCTGCCATAATTGTTAGAATGTCGTAATATTTTTATAATTGGATGTCCTTTCTTTTCTAGAGCTGGCTTACTTCATCAGTGGTCATTTAAGATCCTGCAAGGATTCACTTGTTAGTTTTTCATTATTAAAATATAAACTTTGAAGGATAACATCCTCAACCTAGATATGCCTATAATAATTGTAATCGCGACACCTCTCCGAGTGCTCAAAATCCCCCAACATGAAACCTTTGTCCCATTCATCATTCAAAGTCTATGAAAATAGGACTACGAATTCCTCCTAATATGGGCATCCTCCACCAACACTTTTACATCATCCCCTTAATACACTTTACCTAGTCAAAGTTATGGGCTCGTCGCTACCTAGCCTTGGCTAATCTATACAACATCTTATCTGTTCCCTTCTCATCTAACTCTATATACAAGCTCTCAAAAATACTACTAATATGACAATTCTCAACTACCTATTAATCTTCTATCCAATTAGTGACCTCTAAATTTATGAAAGTGAAGTAGTATAATAGCTAGATTAGTGAAACACCCTAGGTTTGGTCCTTATAAATTATTGGGGTTATGGACTTTTTGGACATTATATAACTTACCATACTAGTCATATGGTGATGGCATGGGTCAGGTAACCCAGCCATATGTTGTCCAGTATTAGGTGGTATTGGGTCGTTGAATTTCTAGAATAGGTACGACTTAGGTGGGTACGAGTCATATGGTTTGTGATGGGTCATTGGTTTGAGTTTTCCTCCACTTAATCTAAAACATAGTAACTTAACTTGGATCTCAGTATAAGTGGCTTACCATAAGTTGTGAGATAGGGTACGAGTCTTACAGTCTGACTCGTATGTTGGACAGTGTCAACCCCTCTTGATTCTATTATGGGGATGGTTAAGGGTATTGGTCGTACCTTTGGATATGATTGGTGCATGGTGGTCATATGTTGGACAGTGTTGGGAGTCCAAGAGATAGCTTGAATACGAGTAGTGGATACAACTTGTATGATAGGGTACGGGTGCTATGGCGGATTCGTACCCTTCTGTGGGAAATTAATACAATTTAAGTTGGGGGTATTATGGACATTTCCTCTTTATAACTCCTAAGGACCCCATGACTTAAAACACCTTTTTTGGCTTCATTAACCTATTTTCAATCAATCAAACACTCTAAACTCTATCAAAATCTCTCAAGGCTCTTGGGTTAAGCAAAAGCTAGGGTTTCCTTCAAGGTGGTCAATTGAGGCTCTTAGGGGTGATTTCTTCTCATCTTCTTCATAATATAAGTTATGTTACTCCTCCCTCATTGGTAGTTCCAATTAAAGGCATGTTTTATGAATTATTTTCATGGCATGAATATTGTATGGTTTTGTATTTTCACGTATATGCTAGGGGTTTTGGTTATAGATGCTTGGTTATAGTTTCCCATGGTTTAATTATAGATTTTTATGTTTTAATGGTGGTTTGGACATTTGGTTGCATGGGAATGGTTAATTGGTACTTGGCTTGGTTTTGGAAATACTATACCCTTAATGTGTTTGATAAAATGCCTATGAGAATGTTTTTACTAATTTGTTGAACTTTTAATGGGACTATTGCATGGTATAACTTGGTAATGGAACCCTAAATGGATTAAATGGTTTGAGATGGTTAAATAATAAGGTTATGATAGCTATGTTTGGTCTAATTGAAAGCCTTATGAGGTACAAGGGAATCTCCAAAGCAAACACATTAATGATCACTTGTGGGGTACATGGGATTACCCCAAGTCAACTTAATAATGTAATCAATGGGTACATGAGAATCCCTTCTTCTTAAAATAGATGTCTAAGGACATTGCATGCAAGCTATAGTTAATATGATGATACCACTACTTATAGCCATGGTTAATAATAAATGGAATAGTGGTTTGGTTGTGTGGTAATGGTTTTAATTGGGCAATAATGTTTGGGTATGATAACTAATTATGAAGGTGTGAGTCCAATGGAGGAATATTGGAAACTCATGTTTACCAATATGAGGATTAGTCATGCGACCATGCATAATCCTTATAGGGTACACAAGAATCCCCTAAGTTCATTTATACATATGTATCATGGAGATCAAAGGGAACTCAACAATCCTCTACTTTTATGGTATCTTCGGTTTGTGCAGCTACATGTATCAGGGCCTGTTCAGGGGATAAAATTGGACCCAGGATGCATCATTGCCCGTGGATTGTTCTAGGACAGATAAGCTACACATACCCAAGTTAATGGTTTTAAAGACATATAAACCTGGTTCATTTTCCCAACATGGTTATATATATATGTATGTATGGTTGTGAATACATATCGTTGGTTTACTTGTCTTTCAAGGTTGGTATTATTTTATCATTATCCTGAGTGCATGCTAGCATTCACACGCTAACCCATCTTCGAGCAACTGTATCCCGATGTGATGTAGGAACCGACCATTCTACTCTTCCTACTTAGAGATCAGATTTAGGATCAGTTGTTGGATTAAAGTGGTGATCTTCCATACTTTGGAAGGCTTCATTTTATATTATGGATGTCTTTACATACTTTGGTTATTTCCTGGATATTTGTTTTGGCTATGGTTGGTAAAATATCCCAATCGGATATTGTTTTACTTTTGGTTAGAGGCTTTATGAAACTACTATGGGTTGGTATGAGCGGTATCAGTATTGGCGTCATCCTTAGTATTGTCATTGAAATTAGGGCTGATACCGTTGGATTGTATTTATAATTGTTCTATACTTTTATGTTATAGACTCATCCTTAGTTATTATGTTGGTTTGGTTTTGGTTATTGGTTGGATAATGGTTGGTTGAACTTTGTTGGGTTTGTCACGGTCATGGACCTATCCCAGAGTTTGGAATTGAGATAAATCTTATCTTGTTATATGTTCAAAACTCATCCAACTCAGGTGGTGCATTTGAATAGATGTGTTGGGTATCGGGGATGGTCTCTGATCCTGGATGGATTTGGGATAACCATTATGACAAGTCCCTGGTTGGTTCATATCAAGTTGGTATTATATATTTAGGTTCATGTTCAATTGGGAGTCCACAAAGCTATGTCGAGTCGATTCTCTTTTAAGGGTATATAGCATGCCACACTCATAAGAGATAGGCTACAAGGCATTTTAGACTTATTTCTATTCTTTGTGTTCTATTTTCAAGCTTGGAGTCTAAGTCCTGGAATCTTCTCTAATTCTATTTGCTCATTTTTCAGATCATGCCTCGATGATCTAAAGATCACGAAAACTCCTCATCCCCAACTGGGTATAATGTTGATGGGAAACGCTATACTTAGGGGATCCATACACGGTATAGGGCCCAGTCCTGAATATATCTACAGTTCCACTGATTCCTTTTAGTCCTCCTCAGGTAGATATGATGAATGCAAAGTTTCGTCATTCGATCCATATAATTGCTTAGTTGGTAGCTTCTCAGGCTAAGCGTGGTACATCTGGTATTCTATCTTTTTGAGGCCACAAGGGTTGGCCAGTTTATAAAGCTGAGTCCTCTAGCCTTTACTGGTGCTATGATGGAGGAGAATTGATAGGGTTTTTTAGATGAGATGGAAAAGATATTAAGGATTATGCATGGTACAAATATAGAAGAGGTGGAGTTAGTAGCTTATCAGCTCAAGTATGTGGCGTACCAATGGTACGATGAATGGGATCAGGCGAGGGGTGAGGTTGATGAGTCATCTCTGTGGGAGACTTTCTCTAATGCCTTTCTGGACTGCTTCTTTCCTCTGGAGTTAAAGAAAGCAAAAGCGGAGGAATTTGTTAATCTAAAATAAGAGAGGATGTCGGTTAAAGAGTACGCCTTGAAATTTCAATAGTTGTCTAGGCATGCTCCGGAAATAATATCGATATAAGGGTAAAGATGAGAAAGTCTGCTTCAGGATTGTTTTGAGGTTTGATCCTTAAAAGCAAAACTACATTACTGATCATTGACATGGATATTTCTAGGTTGGTTATGCATATGCAACAGTTGGAGGAGGAAAAGAGAAAACAAGTTGAGGTGGGGGAAGGTAGGGTAAGAGGTTTAACCTCTCTAAGTAGGGTGGTCAACAACAAAGTTGTCTGAATGGTGGTAAATGGCCAAAGAAAAAGTCAGGGAGTTCTACTTCTTTCTCTACAACAAGTGCTACTTACCCGAAGTAGATGGGTGATAGGCGTCAGCAGGGTGGCGATAAATTCAGGGCACAAGATTCCTAATCCCAGGCTAGTGGGACTCAGTCGTCCTTACCATGTCCTCCTTACAGGTTTTGTGGTCGGTTACATCAGGGATTTTGTGCTGAAGGGAGGGACAAGTTCTTCAAATATGGTCATCCAGTCCATATCTTAGAATTTGTCCAGTTGGTAAGGTTGCTTTAGGATAGAATAAGGCTTTGGTTGCCTCTTCATCTGCTCCTACACCAAAGGGTGCTTCTTCTATATCTTTTTCTGCTTCTGGTACCGGTACTTACCAGAATAGGTTACATGCTCTTGCAACACAACAGGAGTTTGAGGCATCACCTGATGTCATGACTGGTATACGTTACAACCTTTTTCTCATGGCATGTATTGTTTGTTTGATCCGGGGTCCACTCTTCCTTATGTGACCCTATTTATAGCTATGTATTTTGGTTTTGATCTCCAGGTTATTTTGAATCACTTTTTTTATTTCTACCCCGGTGGGTGACTCTGTGGTTACTAAAAGATTTATAGGGGGTGAGAGGTATATATTGGTAGTAAGGAGACTTTAGTGGATTTGTTTGAATTAGATATGGTGGATTGATGTCATTCTGGGGATGGATTGGTTACCCTCGTGCTATGTGTCTTTAGATTGTTGGACGTATAAGGTTGTCTTTAAGTTCCCAGGAGAATCGGTTATTGAATAGGAGAGTGGTTCCTAGCTCCAAAGGGGAAGTTTATATCATATCTTAGAGCTCGGAGATTAATCTCTAAATGATGTCTTAATCATTTGGTCCAGGTTAAAGACTCTAACTTGGAAGGTCCTTCTTTACATTCGGTTCCAGTGGTGAATGAGTTTCCTGAGGTCTTTTCGGATGATCTTCCTGGAGTGTATCCAGATAGGGAGATCGAGTTTGAGATTAATTTTGTTCTGGACATACGTCCTACATCTACTCCCCCTTATAGAATGGCTCCGGCTGAGTTGAGGGAACTCAAGGAGAAATTTAAGGATCTTTTGGATAAGGGTTTCATCCGCACTAATGTATCCCTGTGGGGTACAACGGTGATATTCGTGCAAAAGAAGTATGGTTCCCTTGGGTGTTAGCCTCCTATATTATGTTTTATGTTGGTAATGACAAACTAATAAGTTAACTTTGCAGGATATTAAAGATCCCTAATGATGGAAGGAGATCTCATAGGAAGGACATTGAAGATCTCAAATCATGGGAGGATATCTCGCAAAAGGAAAGGAATATTCTCTAAAAGAATATCGTGCTAAATATGGAGCCATATCAAGGATATTAAAGATCCCTAATGATGGAAGGAAATCTCACACAAAGGACATTGAAGATCTCTAATCATTGGGAGGATATCTCACACAAGGAAAGGAATATTCTCTCAAAGAATATAGTGCTAAATATGAAGCCACATCAAAAGTAGGATATCGCTTGACAAGGAAACAAAAATCTTATCAACTACAAATCCCAATAGACAAGGCAATTGGACTCACCTCACAACAAGATCAAAGGAAAAGGAAGATCTCACTACCTATATGGACATGTATATATGTGAGAGAGGAAAATCTCAAAAGTGTAGACATATCTGATATGGAAATACCATAAGGTGAAAACTCCCTTAATCAGGGAATCAACTCAAATTCTTAGTTGAGAAGTAATCTCTTGGGTTTCCTTATAAAGAAAAGAAACATATACAACAGAAGACTATAAATTCCAAAACGGAAGAAAGAAGAAACTTCGCAACTTCAACGAAGAATATCAAAGTATCTCAATCATAGTCTCACAAGGCTTTGTAACTTTTAGTTAGCAATTGTTATATAAAGAGTAGGATCGAGTCAACCTTGTAACATCAACTAAAGCTGTGTCACAAGATCTGAAGAGCGAATAAGTCTTCAAAACTTGTTTCCCATCACTATACTCGAGCCCGACATTGAGCGATCTAAGGAAACTTTGAAACCCAAGGGGACTAAAAGTAGGAACCACATTGGTGTTCCAAACCAGGATAAATTTTTGTGTCTTTACTTTATGATCAATTATTTGTTTGTTTAATAGTTTTATATCTAATCTGTTTTGTGATGTGTACTAATCTACAGGCGAGTCAACTGTGAAGAGTCAGTAGTCAACTCACAAAAAATATTTCAATTCACCTCCCCCCTTTGAATTTAAATTGGTATCAACACGGGCCTCACCAATAGTGTTTCTTAACCGCAAGTGCGCAAAGATCAAATGATAGTTATCGAATTCCTGGTGCTCTTCTCCAGGACAGTTACTCCTCCACAATACCACCATACTTTAATGGACAACATTACTTTTACTGGAAAAATAGGTTTAGAATTTTTGTCCAATCAAATGACTATCAAGCTTAGGTTGTCATCAAGAAGGGTCCAAAGCCAATTCCAAGGATTTAAGAGAAGTCAAAGGAAAAAGACAAAGAATCTCGCAGTACTGATATAGAAGACCTTGAAAGTTTTGAGGTCACCAAAGAACAACAAGAGGTAATACAAACTAATGCACGTGCTATAAGTTTACTTTTTTGTGCAGTTAATGGAGAAGAATACGGACAAGATATCATCTGGTGAAGCTATAAAGGAAATGTGGGACAAATTGGAGGTAACCTATGAAGGAACCACCTACGTCAAAAAGTCAAAGATTACTGCCCTTGTCAATGAATATGAGTTGTTCAAAATGGAAGAGAATGAGAACATTGAAATAATCTTTTCTAGATTCAGTAAGATCATGAGCAAACTAAATTCATTGAGGATGATCTACCCACATAACCTACAAATCTAGAAGTTGGTCCAAAGTCTTTTGGAAATTTGGGAAACTAAGGTTGCCATTCTGGAAGACAGAGATCTTCACAACATGACATATGACAAACTACGAGGTAATATTATTGCATATGAATGAAATTATATCAACAGGTTTCACAAGGAGGAAAAGAAGAAACCAGTGGCCTTCAACGCTGCTCTAATAGAATAAAAGGATTTGGAAGATGCCATTTGTGAAAAAATGGCCCTCATCAACCATGGAGTAAGGCAGATCATAAGACAAAGACAACAAAGATCCCAAGGAGCCAAAAATAATGACTTCACTAGAAATAATGATTATTGTTATTATTGGGGGAAGACTGGCCACTTCAAACAATACTGTCTAGAATTAAGATAAAGAATATCCAGAAAGAATCAAAATCTTAGAGCCTGGAGTGATGAAGATGAAACCGAAGTAGAAATAGAAGTCACCAATATGTGCTACATAGCAATAGGAGAATCGACAGAGGTAAGACTGCATAATTGTCACAATTGTAATACTCTTGAATCTAATTTAGATATGATAACTGACGAGCTTCAAAAAGTTATAGATAACTATAACAAACTCGCTCAATATAAGAAAAGTTGTGAAACTCAATTTAAACAAAAACTCAAAGAGAAACAAAGAAGTTATCAAATAGAAATCGAAGCATGTAAAATCAAAATTGACTTACTTCGTGAAGAACTTGATGATGTAAAGATAAAATTAAAAAGTATGAAGAGATCACCTTGTCACAGTTTTATGAGATCAAACTTTTTTAAAAAAAATTCAAGTTCCTCATCAGAATCGTTTAAATCAACCGAGACCTCTTTCTCCTCTTGAGTATCAGTCTATTTTATATATGGACAGAGAGGGGAAAAATTCTACAGCTTCAGGCACAAGCCTAAAAGCGTATGGGTTTGGAAGCCCAAAAGAATCATATCTAACCTGCAAAGACCAAAGACCACTTAGGTACCTAAACAAAATTAATTTTCTTATTTTTTAAGAATAGGTTTGCAAGAGCTATAAGAAGAGAATATGGGTCATTGATAGAGGATATTCCAGACACATGACCAAAAAGAAAGAAAATTTTTCAACTCTATAGAAAATAGATAGGGTAAGTCAGATTCGGCGACAATGCTAGAGGCAACGTCATCAGAGTCGGCTAAGTAAAACTCAGCACATTAAGTGAATTCACTAATGTATATCTAGTGGACGGAATTAAACATAATATGCTTAGCATCAGTCAGCTGTATGATTCTAGTTTTGGAGTCTTCTTCAAAGCCAAAAATTGCTGAATTACATACGACAAAAGAGACATCTCTCTCATTGATGAATGCATTGATAATATTTATGTCTTAAATAATCCTAATTTTTTCACCTTAACTTGCCTCACTATGCAAAGCAATGATGTTTGGTAGTGGAATAAAAAGCTTGGGCGTGCTATCATACATATCATTGAGAAATTGTCCAGACTGGAATTTATAAAGGGTCTGCAAAAACTCAAGTTTACAAAGGATCCCATCTATGATGCTTGCCACTTGGGTAAATATACCCGAACATCATTCAAATTCAAACATATTGTCTCCACTACCAAAACTCTTCAAACAATCCACATGGATTTGTTTGGACCCACCAAGACCACAAGTATTAGAGGAAAGAGATATGTTTTGTTATAGTTGATGATTACTCATGTTTTACTTTTGTGATATTTCTTTCTAATAAACACGAGGCTTTTGCAAACTTTGATATTTTTTGTAAAAAAGTACAAAGAGAAGCTGGACATTTCATTGCCTATGTTCACAGTGATCACGGAGGAGAATTTGATACTAAGGCATTTAAGAAATATTATGCTCAAAATGGATACTCTCAAAACTTATCATCGCCTCAGTCTCCTCAGCAAAATGGTATGGTAGAAAGAAATAACTAGTCTCTCCAAGAAACATCCAGGACCATATTGTTAGAACACGATCTCCCGGATCACTTTTAGGTGGAAGGAGTAAGCACAACATGTCACATCATTAACAGATAGTTGATCAGACCTATTCTACAGAAAATACCTTATGAATTATGGAGAGGAAAAAAGCCTAACATTAGCTACTTTTATCCTTTTGGATGCAAATGCTTTATCTATAAAAATTTAAAGAATAACTTGGGAAAATTTGATCCATGAAATAATAAAGGTATTTTCCTTGGTATTCTCCCACTAGTCGTGCTTACAAGGCTTATAATAAAAAACCTTGTGTTGAAGAATCTATAGATATTTTATTTGATGAATTTAATTGCATATACTATGAGTTTGAATATTTATGAAGAACAGGTAAGTGATCTATAACCTGGAGCCAATACTATCACAACCTCTAATCCATCGCAAAACAAGTCGACTATACCCCCTCAGGAGTCGACTCCTACAGCAAAAATAGTCAAAGCAACTGTTCTAAGAAAATGGAAACATAATTCTAGCTATCCAAATTAATTTATAATAAAAAATCTAGATGATAGGATACAAACCAGTGCATTATTGAGAAAGCAAGTGTTTGTTACCTTGTATCTCAAATTGAACCAAAGAAGACCGGTAAGGCCCTTAAAGATAAATCATGGGCCAAAGTAATGAAGGAAGAATTGGACCAGTTTGAACAAAATCAATTTTGGACTTTGGTTGAAAAACTCAGGAACTGCTCAGTAATTGGAACTAGATAGGTCTACGAAAATAAATTAAATGAAGAAGGTAAGGTTACCAGAAACAAAGCAAGAATTGTAGCTCAAGGCTACTCCCAACAAGAAAGTATTGATTATAATAAAACCTTTGCTCCTATGGCAAGGTTAGAATCAATTCAAATTTTATTAGTTTTTGCTGTTTTTAAATGTTTTAAGTTATATCTAATGGACGTCAAAAGAGCCTTCTTAATCCCCTAGGTTAGAAAATCCATCTTATCCAAATCATGTTTTCAAATTGTCAAAAGCACTCTATGGTCTCAGACAAGCTCCAAAGGCTTGGTATGAGAGATTGAGTACTTTCTTACCAAATAATAATTTTCAAAGAGGTAAAATTGAAATAACCCTATTCATACAAAATCTTGATTCAAATATTCATATTGTGCAAATTTACATTAATGATATCATTTTTTGTAGTCCAAACATCTCTCCATGTGAGAATTTTTCTATTTTGATGAAAGGAGAAGTTGAAATGAGTCTTATGGAAGAGCTCACATTCTTCTTGGGATTATAAATCAAAAAAAATCCCCAAGATACCTTCACTAGTCAAGCTAAATATGCAAATGAACTCATCAAAAAATTTGATATGGAAAAAGAAAAGGCCTATGGAACTTCGATGAGTCTATCCACAATTATTGATATAGACTCATCTAGGATGAATGTTGATAAAAGGATGTACAAGGGATAGATTGGATCACTACTCTATTTGACCACTAGTCAACTAGACATCATGATTAGTGTATATAAGTGTGACATGTTATAGTCGACTTCCAAAGAGTCTCATCTGACTGCTATTAAAAGGATCATCTGATACCTTATAGGAACTCAAGACATTGGACTATGGTACCCTTGTTCTTCTAATTTTGATTTAATTGGATATTCAGATGCTGACTTTGGAGGTGATAAAAGTGATAGAAAAAGCACTAGTGGAATGTTTCAAATTCTTAGTGATGCCCTGATCTAATGGCACAGTAAGAAGCAAACTTTGGTTGCTCTTTCAACAATAGAAGCTGAATACATAGATGTTGGAAGTTATGGTACTCAAATTTTATGGATTATGCATCAACTACTTGATTTTAATTTGTCCTTTAAATCTGTTCCCATATTGTGTGATCACATTAGCGCTATTTGTTTATCTGAATAGACTGTTCATCATTCTAGGGCCAAACACATTGATATTAAGCATCATTTTATTCGAGATCAAATAGAAAATGGTGATTTTTTGTTAACATTTGTTGACTCCAAAAATCAACTGGAAGATATTTTTACAAAACCCCTATTAGAAGAAATATTTTGTTACCTTAGAAAAAGACTTAGAATTCTTAGCTTTAATAAATTATGAGTCTTATTTTTAGACAAAATTCTCATTTACATGTTTCGATCTTCTCATTAATTTTTAACGAAAAAATTAGTTTTCAAAAGAGGGTCTTGTCCCTTGTTGTTTGCTGGGGTGTAAAATGATTTTTAATAGACTATCTGCCACACTATTTGTTTTTCCTAGTACTTGTTAGTTAATAGATTAAATCTCTATTATCTGTCAACTACTCTTTTTGCTACTTTATGGTTCTTTTTTATTATTCCAAGAAGGATATATAGCACAAGGTAAGGAATATTCTCTCAAAGAATATCATGCTAAATATGGAGCCACATCAAAAGTAGGATATCACTTGACAAGGAAACAAAAATCATATCAACTGAAGATCCTAATAGACAAGGCAATTGGATGTACCTCTTGACAAGATCAAAGGAGAAGGAAGATCTTACTAAATACATGGACATATTTGATATGTACATATATAGATGTGAAAAATAAAAACTGCACCAAGTATGGACATATCTGATATGGACATACCATAAGGTGCAATCTCCCTCAATCAAGAAATCAACTCAAATCCTTGATTGATAAGAAACTTCTTGGCTTTTCTTATGAAGAAAAGAATCATATACAATAGAAGACTATAAAGGCCAAAATGAAAGAAATAAGACACTATGAAACTTCAAAGAAGAATATCAAAGTGCCTCAATCTTAGTGTCACAAGGCTTTATAACTTTTAGTTTACAATTATTATATGAAGAGTAGGATTGAGTCAATTTTGTAGCTTCAACTAAAGCTATGTTACGTGATCTGAAGAGTAAAATAAGTCTTCATAACTTATTTCCCAGCACTCTACTCGAGCCTGACATTCAACGATCTAAGGAAACTTTAAAACTTAGAGGACTGGAAATATTTACCACATTAGTGTTCTGAACCAAGATAAATTTTTGTGTTTTTAATTTATTTTTAATTATTTATTTGCTCAATTATTTTAAATATAATCTATTTTGTAAAGTGTACTGATCTACAAGCAAGTCGACTGTGAAGAGTCAGTAGTCGACTCACAAAAAATATTCAATTCACCCTCCCTCTTGAATTTCATTCAGATGCATACTAACTATAGGTAGTTAAATAAAGTGATGATTAAGAACAAGTATTCTTTACCAAGGATAGATGACTTGTTTTACTAGTTGCAAGGTGCCAAATTCTTTTCAAAGATAGATCTTTGGTATGGGTATCATTAGCTTAAGATTAGAGAGTTGGATATCCATAAGATAGCCTTCTGTACTCAGTATGGGCACTTTGATTACTTGGTTATGTTATTTGGTTTGACCAATGCCCCAGCGATATTCATGGATTTAATAAATAGGGTATTCTATCAGTTTTTAGATCTGTTTGTCATTGTATTCATTGATGATATTCTAGTGTACTTTGAAAGTGATGTGGATCATTCCAATTACCTTCATGTGGTATTGTAAACCTTGAAAGAGCAGCAGTTTTTTCTCAAAATGTGAATTTTATTTGAACATCATCAATTTTTTGAGTCATATTATTTCTAGTGAGGTGATCATGATGTATCCATAAAAAGGTGGAAGTGGTTAAAGAGTGGCCTAGACCCACGACTCCAACTGACATTTAGAACTTCTTGGGTTTGGCCGAGTACTATAGGAGGTTTATGGAGAGTTTTTTTATGATAGCTGCTTCATTGACTAAGTTAACTTGGAAGAAGGTAAAGTTCTCTTGGTCAGACGCTTGTGAGGGTAGGTTCGAGAAGCTGAAGGATAAGCTAACTTTGTTCTTTGATTTTGACTTTGCCTGAAGGTAATGAGGGATTTGTGGTTTACTATGTTGATTCTTGGGTAGGACCTGGTTGCATTTTGATGCAATATGGTAAGGTAATTGCCTATGCTTTTAGGTAGTCACAGGTACATGAGAAGAACTATCCTACTAATGATTTTAACCTTTTATAGGTGGTGTTTAATTTGAAAATCTAGTGGTACTATTTAAATGGATAGACATCTTTTCTGATCATAAGAGTCTATAGTATGTGTTCACTTAGAAAGAGTTTAACCTCAAGTAGAGGAGATGGCTTGAGCTTCTCAAAGACTATGACATGAGCCTTCACTACCATCCAAGTAAGATGAATTTTTTTTTATCCTCTTAGCAGGTTTTCCATAAGGAGTTTAGCTCATGTGGATTAAGAGAGGTAGGAGTTGGTGAAGGATATTCACTACTTGGCGAATCTTGGGGTTCTTTTTTTGGACTTCGAGAATGGTGGTTTATTGGTACAGAAAGTTGTTCGTTCATCTCTTGGTGCAAGACCAAGTAGAAGCAAATGCTAGATCCTATCTTGATAAAAATCAAGGGTGATATTGGTAGGCAAAATTTAATGGTATTTGAAATCATTGGTGATGGTACCCTACAGAATCAAGGGACGTTATGTGTTTCTAACATCTATGATTTGTGAGAAATGGTTTTGCCTGAGAAGCATGAATCGCGCTATGATGTTCATCCTAGTTCAACAAAAATATTTCATGAAATAAAGGAGATGAATTGGTGGAATGGTATAAATAAGGATGTGGTTAATTTTGTGGCCAAATGTTTGGTATGTCAACAAGTGAAAATTGAGCACATAAGGCCTGGAGGCTTGTATCAGGAAATTAAATTATTGGAATAGAAATAGGCAGTGATCAACATAGATTTCATTACCTATCCTCCGGTCTCGCAACTAATTTTATTTGATTTGGGCCATCATAAATAGGATGAAAAAGTCGGTTCACTTCTTGCCAATAAGGACTAATTTTTGATTGAGGATTATCTGAGGTTGTATCTTCATGAGATTGTAAAGCTACATGGGGTATATGTTTTGATTATATCCGATCATAGTACATAGTTTTTATCTAACTTTTGGCAGTTATTTTAGAAAGGGTTAGGGACTAAGGTTAGTCTGAGTACTTCTTTTCACCTGCAGATGGATGGGCAAGCGAAAAGGACTATTCAGATATTAGAGAATATGCTTCATACATGTGTGAATGATTCTGGAAGTAATTGGGTTGAGCATCTATCTCTTGTATAGTTTGCTTACAACAATAGCTATCATTCTAGTATTGGTATGGCTTCTTTTGAGGTATTGTACGGTAGGACATATAGATCTCCTATTAGATAGTTTGAGCTTGGTGAGTCAGATATGTTTGGCCTAAATTTGGTCTATTAGGATATGGAGAAGGTAAAGGTAATTCGGGATAGGCTTATGGCTTCCCAAATTTACCAAAAATCCTATGCACATATAAGGGATAGAGACTTGGAGTTTGAGGTTGGGGTTAGGGTATTAATAAAGGTATCTCACATGAAGAGAGTAATGCGGTTTGGGAAAAAGTGAAAGCTCAGTCCCCGATACATTAGTCCTTATGTAACTTTAAGGAGGGTTGGTAATATGGCATATTAATTGGAGTTGCCGCCTAGTTTAAGCTCTATTCATCTGGTATTCCATGTATTTTTGTTGAGAAAGTGTATAGGTGATCCTTTATCAGTTGTTCTTTTGGAAGTATTAGGTATCAGATTTTCTGTCTTATAAATAAATCCCAGTTGAGATCTTGGATTGGCAAGTTTATCGATTGTAAACAAAGGATATAGCTTCAGTTAAGGTTCTATATCAGAACTATAAGGTGGAAGAAGCTACTTTGGAAGTCGAAGAGTACATGAAGTCCACGTATCCATATTTGCTTTCTACTCTAGATATTCATGCAAAAGGTATGTGTTCTTGATCACATCTTTGTTTTCTAACTTAGTTAAAGGTTGAAATAGTTATGTTGGGGTGTAATTCTTTCTCATACCACCTTGTCCATCATTTGGGGATGAATGATCCTAGTGGGGGAGACTAAAAAACCCTGATTTCTAGTCCTTAGAAAGTTCTAGGGTGTTGGATTTTTTATACATAATACGACTCACCATACTAGTCGTATGGTGAGGGTACGAGTCAGGTGACCCATCTATATATTGTCCAGTGTTGGGTGGTACTTGGTGGTTGAGTTTCTTGAATGGGTACGTGTTGGGTGGGTATGAGTCATATGGTTAGTGATGGGTCGTTGTTTGGGATTTCCTCCACTTAATCAAAAACTTAGTAACTTAACTAAGATCTAAGTACAAGTGGCTTACCATGAATCGTGACATATGGTACGATTTGTATAGTCCAATTTGTGTGTTAGATAGTGTCAACCCCTCTTGATTTTGTTATGAGCATGGGTTAAGGTTACTGGTCGTACCCTTGGATATGATTGGGTCTTGGTGGCAATATGTTTGAACGGGTTGGATTTCTAAGAGATGCCTAGGGTACGAGTGGTGGGTACCACTTGTATGATAGGGTACGAGTGATATGGCAGAGTCATACCCTCCTATGGATAATTAATATAGCTTAAGTTAGGGGTATTCTGGACATTTCTCCTTTATAACTCCTTGGGACCCCATGACTTAAAACACCTTTTTGGGGCTTCATTAACCTATTTTCAATCAATCAAACACTCTAAACTCTCTCAAAATCGCTTAAGTATCTTGGGTTAAGAAAAGCTAGGGTTTCCTTCAAGGTGGTCAATTGAGGCTCTTAGGGGTAATGTCTTCTCATCTTTTTCGCAATCTAAGGCATGTTACTCCTCCCTCATTTTTAGTTCCAACTAAAAGTGTGTTTTATGAATTGTTTTCATAGCATGAATGTGGTATGGTTTTTGGGTTTTCAAGTATTTGCTAGGGGTTTTGGTTATAAATGCTTGGTTTTGGTTTTCCCATATTTTAATTATGGATTTGCATATTTTAATGGTGGTTTGGATATTTGGTTGCATAGGAATGGTTAATTGGTACTTTGTTTTTGTTTTGGAAACACTATGCTCCCAATGTGTGCCTATAATAATGTTTTTACTACATTGTTGAACTTTGAATGGGACTATTGCATGGTATAACTTGGTAATGGGATCCTATATGGTATAAATGGTTGGTATAAATGGTTTAAACGGTTTGAAATGGTTAAATATTAAGGTCTTGGTGCTTATGGTTGGTCTAATTAAAAGCCTTGTGGGGTACAAAGGAATCCCCCAAGCATACATAATAATGATCATTTGTGGGGTACATAGGATTCCCCCAAGTCAACTTAATAATGTAATTTATGGGTACATGGAAATCTTTTCTTCTTAAAATGGATGGCTTAGGACATTTTTTGCAATCTATAGTCAGTATGATGATACCACTACTTATAGACTTTATTAATAATAAATGAAATGTGGTTTGGTTATTTGGTAATGGTTTTAATTGGGCAATAATGGCGGGGTATGATAGCTAATCGTGAAGGTGTGAGTCCAATGGATGGATACTGGAAACTCATGTTTACCGACATAAGGATTGGTCATGGTGACCATACATGATACCTACGGGGTACACAGTTATCCCCTAAGTACACTTGTACATATGTATTATAGAGAGCGAAGGGTACTCGAGAATCCTTTAAACCTATGGTATATCCAATTCGTGTTGCTACATGCATCGAGGCCTATTCAGGGGGTTACACTGGACCCATATAGCCTATGGGTAATTCTAGGATGGTTAAGTTACACATACCCAGGTTAATGATTTTAAAGGCATGCTAAATGCGGTTCTCTTTCCCAGTATAGTTATATATATATGTATGTATGGTTGTGAATGCATATGATTGGCTTACTTATCTTTTAAGGTTGGCATTATTTTATCATTATTCTGTGTGCATTCTAGCATTTATCCACTAACCCATGTTTGGGCGGCTATATCCCCATGCGATGCAAGAACCGGCCACTCTACGCCTCCTGCTTAGTGATCGGATTTGGGATCAATTGTTGGATTGAAGTGGTGAGCTTCCACTCTCTGAAAGGCTCTATTTTATATCATGGATGTCCTTACATACTTACGTTATTTCCTGGATATTGGTTTTGGCTATAGTTGGGGGCATGTCCTAACCAGAGATTATTTTACTTTTGGATAGAGGCTTTGTGGAACTACTATGGGTTGGTGCACGCGTTCTTGGTATGTGTGTCAGCTTTAGTATTGACATTGGTATTGGGCTGATATCATTGGATTTTATTTATAATTGTTCCATCCTTTTATGCTATGGACTCATACTTGGTTAATATTTTGGTTTGGTTTTGGTTATTGGTTGGATAATGGTTGTTTGGAGTTTCTTTGGTTGGTCATGGTCATGGACCTATCCCAGAATCTGGAATTGTGATAAATGCTATTTTGTTATATGTTCGGAACTCATTCACTCAGGGTGTGCATTTGAATAGTTGGGTTGGGTATTGAGGTTGGTCCCTGGTCCTAGTTGGACTTGGGATTCCTATTACGACAAGGCCCTGATTTGGGCCGAGTCAATTAGTGTTAGATTGGTATGTAGAATGTTAGGGTAAATCACACCTTTTCTTTGTTCAAATCTGAGAGATATTCTACTTAATCACATTTGAAATTTAAAAGATGATATTTATAGGTTACGATACATCTTACATAGTTGTCACCCCTTGAGGTAAATCTTTGAAATAATCAACTCAAATAGATGCTCATCATAACCTATTATGTTCTAGGAATTGCTTTTTGCGTTTGTAGTAGTTGCAACCAAACTAACAAAGGAAGAAAGAAGGAAAGGATGGTGGACCTCAAATGGATTAAAGTTTTCATAGAACTGGATAAGGTTTAATTCCTCTTTGATGTTGTTAATCCAAGAGTGTACAGATCATGTGCAAAATGAGAGGTAGAGGAATGGGAATACAAGATAAAACCTAGGAACTCTATCTACCAAAAGAAATGACAGAAATAGATTGAATAATAGAAATGCAAGCTATGAAGGCATTCACTTAAACTTTGATAGGATTGAACTTAAAGGAAAAAAAAGTAAGCTAAGCAAGAGGATCTAACATAGATCATGAAAAACAAAGTGACTCACCAAGCATATTCCTATCAAGTATGTCCATCAAGAAAATAAAGAGAGAACCTTTCTCTACCAGACAAAAAAAAAAAAAGAATCTCAGGCTGAAAAAGAAAATTATTGCCCTACCAAGGTTGACTAAGGTACATTTAACATATTCTAGTGTTCCTATAAGCATGTTAAAGCTTTTTCCTAAATTAGTCAACCATACTTTGGCTAATAATAATGGGATAAGACCTTACTACTATATAGGATATGGTACCATCTCTCTTACAAGTGCAGTGAATTACTCTCACCTCGCCTGCTTTTTTATATGGAATTATCGACTTTCTTTCATTCAAAATGATTTCATAATCATGAAGAAAAAACTCTCTTTTAGAATCAGTTCCATCCCCAGGTATAGCAATCAATCGATGGGACATCCAAAGAAGCTATGCACCTTTACTGACTTCTAAAGAAGGAAATCCCTTTAATCTAAATTTCATCTACTAAAAAAAAGGGCACATGTAGCATGTTCTCTTTTGAGACAGATAGGCTATTACAAATGTATCAAAAATGATTTTTCAAAGTGTGGAATTCTAGAATAAAATCATTGTAGAAGAAAGGTATATATCTTGGGAATGGGATTAGTAATTAAGCCTTTAAGCATGTAGATGAGTGATTGTTTTCAACCCCAATCCTTTAAATTCTAAATTATAATAAGGAGTCATGGTGATCTTATTTATAAAATATCTCATTAGATAAACACTATGTTTATATCCTTTCTTTTTCATATAAAGTGCATACACACTTAACAAAAAACTACTTCTCTTAACAATAAAGAGAAAAACAAATAAAAAGGGGAACAACCCTCCTTAGTACTACCTAGTAATAGGTCATTGATTGGAATATAAAATTAAGGTACAATTAGGCTTGAATAAATTTCTTGGGATCCTCTTACTTTTGAACTACAAACATGGGACTCATTGAAATAGCTCTTTGATTGAGAGAGGGTGATTCCTATAATACATTACTCAGTCGAGTCCAATAAAATTTCAAAATAAAGATACTTTTATTTTGTTTTAAACATGTTGCAAAATAATCCAAAAAGCAAATGATATTGATACAATTTGCATCATTAACTCAATAGTAATGTAAAACCTCAGAACTTGAACTTATTTTTATTTAATACGTAATTCAGTCTAAAATAAAACCGCTTATTTTCAAAATTCCACAAGTGGAACCACGATTCGTAATTCAAGAGATGACTCATGCTTCCAACCGTGAAGCTAATTATAAGAAATAAATTTTTTTAGGTTCTGATGGAAGAAACCACAACCCATAATTTTAGTCCAAGGATCATGGAATCAGATTTGGAACCATATTAAAATTTTGGCATTTTTACTTAGGTTCCTATAAGAATGTTCACAATCATAAAACAAGGTATATATTTTGTGGATCCCTTTCATGATTTGGATACTAAGTTTGTACAATTTTGATTCAGGAGACTAAATAATTCTATACAATTTTGTACAATTCGATGAAAATGTATCATGACTTTAAGGAGAAGTATTGGTAGAATGGTACGAAGAAGGATGTGGCAAATTAAGTGACCAAGTGTATGGTGTGTCAACAAGTGAAAGTTGAGCATATGATCCCCAAAGAATTATATCAAGAAATTGAGTTGCCAGAGTGAAAGTGGGAAGTGATCAATATGGATTTCATTACCGATCTTCCTCAATCTTGAAACCAATTTGATTCGGTTTGGGTCATCATGGATAGGATGAAAAAGACTACTCACATCTTGCCAGTGAGGACTAACTTTTCAGTTAAGTATTATGAGATGTTATACCTCTAAGAGATTGTAAAGTTTCATAGGGTACCCGTTTCTATCATCTCTATTTGTGGTATGCAGTTTACATCTCACTTTTTGCAACTATTCCAGAAAGGTTTGGGGACTAAGGTTAGTCTTAGTACTATTTTTCACCCATATTCGGATGGGCAGGCATAAAGGACTATTCAGACCTTGGAGGATATGCTTCGTACGTATGTGATTGACTATGGTGGTAGTTGGGTTGAGCATCTATATTTTGTAGTTTTCTTACAATAATAGCATGGCTTTATTTAAGTCCTTGTAAGGTAGGAGTTTTATATCTCCTATTGGGTGGTTAGAGATTGGTGAGGCGAATATGTTTGGTTTGGATTTGGTTCATCAAGCCATGGAAAAGGTGAAGGTGATTCGGGATAGGTTTAAGGCTACAAAAATTTTCCAAATGTCCTATGCGGATATGAGGCAAAAAGAGTTAGGGTTTAAGGTTGGGGATAGGGTGTTCTTGAAAGTGTCTCCCATAAAGAAAGTGATGCGGTTTGGTAAGAAAGGAAGGCTCAGTCCCTGGTATATTGGTCCTTACTTGGTCTTGAGAAGGATTGGTAATGTAGCATTTGAGTTGGAGTTGTCATCTAGTTTGAGCTCTACTCATCCGGTATTCCATGTTTCTATATTGAAGAAGTGTATAGGTGATCCATCTCAAATTGTGACTATTAAAGATATTGGTATTTTGGATTCCTTGACTTATGAGGAGGTCCTGGTTGAGATTTTGAATTGGCAAGTTCATCGGTCGTGGAATAAGGATATAGCTTCGGTCAAGGTTCCCTAGAGGAAACACAAGGTTGAAAAGGCTACTTGGGAAGAAAAAGAGGACAAGAAGTCCAAGTATCTGTTCCTTTTTTCTTCTCTGAAAATTCGTGCGGAAGGTATGTGTTCTTAATCATACTTTTGTTTTCTAACTTAGTTAAAGAAAAGATTGATTTCCTTGCATCTTTGTTATCTAACTTTGTTAAAGGTTAGATTTGGAGTGGTGGGGTGTAAATCGTGCTTGTATTGCCTTGTTCCATTATTCGGGAACAAATGATCCAAGTAGAGAAGAATTGAAACACCCTGGGTTATGTTCCTTAGAAAATCTCTAAGGGCAAAGTAATATTGCTTAAACAAAAAAAAGATGGTAGGTTTTGAAAGTTGAAGTAAGTTAAGTATGTTAAGATATTAATTTTTATGCTTGTCATGATATCTTCTTGTTAGCTATATATCGTTGCATGTTTCCAACCATTGTCGGCCAATGATACCTACTAGAATGTGTGATTTGTACTGATGATACTATACTTACTATATCTCTATTCGGAGATATAGCTATGTTGCAGGTCAGTTGGAGTTTCTATAGGTAAAATTTCTATTATTCTTCAGAAAATCTTCTCATTCTACTCATACATGGATGTTGTGTCTTGGGTGATCTTTCCATTTGTGTAGTATGCTTATATCAATTTAGACTAGTTTCTAAAAAAGTTGTTTAGTAGAACTTTCATAATGTACTTTTTGAAAAAGGTTTCTTTCGAACAGAAGGGTTATTTAATTATTTATATTTTAGGCTATTTTAAATGTCTTCTATAATGATTGAATGATTGGGTGGTAAGGGTTCTCCTATCTAGGGTAGAGCTAGGAATATACCCATACGATCTGTGATTTGAGTCGTGACAATGACTTAGTGTCCACTCAGGCCAACAGTTCATCCTCAACTAACAATAGTTCTTATGATACTTCCGATTTCCACGAGTTTCTCAAGATGAAACCCTTTAGAGCTCAAAAGGTCAAATCTTGGTGAGGATCCTGACAATTTTATTCATGAGATTCAGAAGATTTTTTGGGTTATATTTGTTACAAATTTGGATAAGGTTGATCTTATTTCCTATCAACTCAGGGATGTTGCAAGAATATGGTTTAAGATATGGGTAGACATCTGAGGAGAAGATATAGTACCTACAGAGTGGGGCAAATTTAGGAAAACATTGTTGGGCATTTCTTTCCTTGAGAATTAAGGGAGGCAAAAACTCAGGATTTATGAAATTAGAGCAGGTTTTGTGAGTATGAAGGAATACAACCTTAAGTTCACCCAGTTATCTTGTTATTCTCTTGATGAGGTGACAAACATGAGGAATGGGATGAACATATTTGTTTTAGAATTTTCTATTCTTTTAATTAAGGAAGGCAAGGTAACAATATTAGTTGGAGATATGGATATAGATGGACTTATGATTTATGTGCAATAGGTCGAGGAACATAAGTTGAAAGAGAAAGAAGAGAGAATCTACAAGAGAGATAAGTCAGCCATCTATGAGGCTATAACAACGGATTGTAAATATGAGTCAGTTATTCTTTCCTATGAGGTCATCTGATCGAGCTTCAATATCGTCCAACACACCGATGATAAACACTCAGTCTTATGGTAGCACTGCACAAATTATCTCTAGGTACCCTACTTATAGTTGGTATAGTAATAATTATTAGGAAGAATGTCAATAGGGAATAAAGGGGTATTTCGAGCGTGGCCAATCAAGTCACTTCCTAAAGGATTATCCCTCGGTGAGGCAGTTCACTGGGAGAGACTAACCCAGGTTTCAACGAGCACTAGCCAGACTCAGAATTATTTCTATATATTTTCCATTCATCGGGAGAGAAATTTCCTCAAAATTCATGATAGGTATGTTATTGGATATTTTATGGATGGATCTAGAGCTTTTTGTGAATGAATCAGATTCTTTAAACCTTTATTACTTGTTGTAAGTTGTCTTAGTTTGAAATCTAGGGTGTGAAAAGGAGGGGTTGTATGAAGATGATCATATTAGCTTAAGGATTTGATATTTATAGGTTTGATGTAGTGTATGAAAGATATTAAGTGTTAATTTATGAGAAGTATGGTATATGTAACCCTTAGGTTTGACAGAAATAATGTGGATAAGTCGATAGGTGAAGGAGATCCTTCGATTTTAAAAGAAGAGGATGTTCTAGGGTTTAATTATGTTGTTTGACGCCAAGTATAAGTGTTATTTATGACTTGATACTTTAGCATTCATAAGCGCATAAAAGGATAAGTGGTGGTATAAGGTTGTAACGACCTAAAAATTTGATGAAATATGTGAAATTTATGATTTTTTATGATTTGACTATGTTATCTCTCCCTGCAGTGGCATTGTGGTATTTCTAAGTATGGGGGGATTGGCATGGTTTTTTATGCATTTTGGTGTCTTTTATGCGAAATTGTGGTTTTTGGTAGCTTCGAGAGCCTTATTATGGACTTATGTTGATATCTTTTGATCCATGTGATGGATGACTAAATGGACTATGCCAGTAGATCTAAAATGTTCCTTTTAGGGAGGTAATATGTTTAGTGTGGTTTTAATTCTTTTAAATCTCATTTTGACCCTCGGATTGGAAAATTGAGATTTTGAGTTTAAGGGTCAACTTTGTGAAAATGACCTTTTTTTCAAAAATCTGATATCGTCATTGAGCTTGGAGCATCAAATTTAGTGTGGTTACAAAGTTTGTTTGCATATATTGAACTCCAAATGAATACCAAGCACCCCGTCGAAGTCCGTTTCAGACTTAAAAATTTGTTGCACTAGGTTAACTTGTGCATAAAGGGTAAATCACATATGGGAAGTGCGATTTATACCCTTTTGTACCAGATAACCTGGTGTAGTATAAAACTAGCCCTTTACCCTATTTTTCTAATTCTTTTACCTTGCCTCTTAAGAGTTAAACCCTAAAATAGTATGAGAAATTAAAAGTGAAGCTTGTGGGAGCTTGGGAAGCTAGATTAACATCTATTTCTAAATTCTATTATGGATTTAAGGTGAGATTTCATCATTTCTTATTCGAATTCTTGATTAATTTCTCAAAACACCAAAAATCTTAGGGTTTGATTTAAAACCCCAATTTCCTCCTTTTCACTTGAATAATGTTTTAATCCTTAATTACTAGTTTTTCATGAATTTAACCTTCAAAACAAATTTTGATTCTTAATTTTAACACGGATGTCCAAGATTTTACTCAGTAAACCTTAAAACTGATTTTTCCTCAATTTGAACCTCATTTTTACTCAATTTGACTTGAGTTTTAAGATGTAGATCTCTAAAAATATGGAAACACATTTTTGAGGTAAACTTATGATTTTGCACTTCTTTTTTGAAAATCCATTTCGGAGGTCCGTTTTGACCCCTAACCAAAAGTAGGCAATATGGGTATCATTAACTTTTCTTTGAAACATAGATTCTATATTTCATGGTTTTAGTTGATTTCAGGACCATTTGTGAGAAGTAGAGCTTTGTGATTGAAGTATTGCAGATTGGTTCCGACATTCGAGGTAGGTTATGGCTTAACTATTTTAGACTGCGTTGGGTAGTAAATGATGGTACAAATTGCATGCTAAGAGTGGGAACTAATCAAGAAAAATGGCTATCTATGTGTTGTGCCTGTGTGGTAGTTTATATATGATATAATTGTTGAATTTGAGATATTATGTGAGATGTATGACCGTGTGGGTTCCTATACGATGTTAATAGCCTTGAATATATGTGAACAATTGTATTGTGTTGTTGCGAATGCCTATTGTGGTATTTTTGGTGTATTGTGATATATATTCAAACTTTTGGCATATGAAAAATATGTGGAAATTCATGGATGAATGGAAATAATAAGTGGATATTGACTCATGTGGTTATGGACATGTGCCATTGGGGTTGGTTGTGGAAATATATTATGTGGTTGGTTGTGGAAATACTCATTGTGATTGGTTGTGAGCATTACATCCTCATATCATACTCATTCATGAAACAAATGGTATCACCGTGGCAATACCTTTTATGACAGAAAATGTGACATCTTATAAAACACTCCCTAGGGGTGTGTCGAGGAGGAGATATGGATATGGATATATATATATATATATATATATATGTATTTATATATATATATATATGTATGTATATATATATGGATTACATATGGGTTAAAAAAAAACCATGGGTCCCACATCGGGATACTTGTGTTAGGACCCAAAACAAGGCCTGGCTGTGACAGGTATCTCAAGTTCCATGTGGACCGGATGTCACCCCCTTCATCTAGCCTAACCAGCACAACAACCACAAGTTTCAAATGAATTACGAATACATAACAAGATAGTGTAAAATAATACTAATAACAATTTATGATAAATCTATACCAGCCACCGGCAACCAGACAATAGTCTGTAGCCAAATAACCAACCAAACCACCTAAATCCACAATAATACAACAAAGCCTCTACAAAATTCGAAATCAATAAAATGTCAGGACATGCCACCGATGGTCGCCAAAAACAAAGTCTAAATAAGGTCTATGACATAGGAGACAAGGACCATAAAATGAAGCCTTCCAAATTATGGAAGCTCACCACTTCAATGTCAACTCACGAACGAACTCAAGCACTTGATCACTGTATAGAAAAAGTAGAAGAAGTTCTGGTACCTGTATTACATGGGAATAAAACATCCGGATATGGTTTATAGTTAGAGTACTAGCATGTAACTCAGGAATAAAGGAATAAAATAATTTCATTATTCAAAACCAAGTCAAATAACTGTATTCAATCATATACATATATATATATCGTGTCGAGATAGGGAACAAACCTTGGAATTCATTTAAAAAAACACTTAACCAGGGATATGTAGCATGATCGTTATATAACCAGGTGCCCACGAGCTATATGGGCCCAGATCTCCCCTAGATGGAAGGGCTCCAATGTGTGTAGTCGCACAAACCAGAGAATATCCATAATTGTATATGCCTTTATGGGAGACTCAAACCTTCTGTCATAATCAAAGTGACTTAAGCACCGATATATACAATATGAAGGACTCGAACCTCCCGTTCATATATTAATTTGGGGGACTCATTTAGGGGACTCTAACCTCCCAATTATATAGACACATACACCAGCTAGCGCAGTTTCCAGTGTTAGTCGTTCAGACTCCACTTTTAAGGCCAAGCTACACATCCCGCTTTAAATCCCAAATTAAAACATTCATTGCACACACACAACTATTAATCCAATTACTTACAAAAGGCATCCCATTAGTATCATCATACCAACACCACATGCAAATGTACAACATGCCATAACCATTAATAATCAACTTGGGACTCAAACCCATTGTCTAAATGAAGACAACAATTTAATTCAACCTTTAGGGACTCAAACCCATTTAGTATTTCAAATCAATTTATGACAAACAAGGCCTTCATAAACCATTTGCCGATCATTAACATTCATAGGCTAATGCCTTAGTTCAAAACAAAATTCAACATGTGACAAGAACATTCTCATTTACATTTTCATAAACAAGTTGAGGGCATATCATTATCAAAGCTAAAAACCAACAAATTTAGGGTAAAACATAACCCATTTGTTAAACCAGAATTCTCGTACACCCACATGCGCAAAATCATTATCAAAACATGTAAAATTATTATTTAAACAATGAAAATATCATACTCAACATTATGCATTCAAACCCTCAACCATGGCTTTCAAAACCACCATTAATGACTCATGAACAATGCTTAAAATGTATGATTTTTATAAGCTAACAATAAAGGAAGATTCACATGCCTGAGTTATGAAGATTCATGGAGAGAATTTGATATTTAAGCCTCTAGATGACCACCTTGAAGAAACACTAGCCTAATCTTTCTTGAGAAGTCTTTAAGAGGGTTTTGAGAGTGTTTTAATCTAAGTGTAGAATAAGTGCCCAATTTTTGTTATAATACGTGGGATCTTAAGGGCTTGGGGTGTAAATGTCCCAAATACTCTCATCTTAAAAGTTGTAAAATCCCACAAGTGGGTACGAGTTCACCCTCCAAGTCATTACCACATCATACGAGTGGTACCACCAAGGCATCACCAGAACAAAAGGTTGGACACCACATTTTGTCCAACTTACAAATCCATTGGCCAACTTATCACTAGACAGTACGACTGGTAAGGTCTAGTCATATCCAAGGTAGAACATCAAGGGCTAGACACTGGAAAATATACGATTAGATCCTACCCTCTCGTCCTATAACTATACGACGCATATGGAGTCTCTAGTAGCCAAGAAATAATTTGGCCAACAACACACTTACCAATATATAACTAGGGTCCCTACACCCGTCACCACACCATACGACTTACGGTGTGAGTCATATGGTGAACAAAAAGTTCAAAACTCAAGAAATTTGCAAGGGCCAAAGTTTAGGGTGTTTCAGTCTTTCCCACTTAGGAGCATTCATCCTCAAATGATGGTACAAGGCAATACCAGCATGATTTGGACTTTACATGCCTCTACTCTTACCTTTAACTAAGTTAGAAAACAAAGATGCTAAGGAAATCAATCTTTCCTATAATAAAGTCAGAAAACAAAGATGTTAATAATACACATATACCTCAAGAACGACTCCTTGGAATTGAGAATAGGAATAAATACTTGGACTTTATGTCCTCCTCGTCTTCCCAAGTAGCTTCCTCAGATTTTTTGTTCCACAATAGAACCTTTATCTAAGCCACATCTTTCGTTCACAACCGATGAATTTACCAATCCAAGATCCTCATGGGGACCTCATTATAAGACAAAGAATTTGAAATACCAATGTTCTCCAAGGGAACAACCAACGAAGGATTACACACATATTTCTGCAACATGGACACATGGATACTATATAAATGGATCTCATACTAGAGGGCAATTCCAACTCATATGCAACAATATCAACCCTTCTTAAAATAAAGTACGGGATAACATACCGGGGACTGAGCTTCCCCTTCCTTCAAAACCGCATCACTCCCTTCATGGGGGACACCTTTAAGAACACCCAATCTCCAACTTTAAATTCCAAGTCCTTTTTTCTTACGTACTCATAGGACTTTTGGCAACTTTCAGAAGTGTTAAGTCTATCCCAAATCACCTTTACCTTATCCATAGCTTGGTGAACCAAATTCAGGCCATACATCTCTGCTTCACCAACCTCAAACCACCCAATAGGAGATCTACACCTTCTTTCATGCATTGCCTTAGATAGGTCCATACCAATTTCTTAAATTAGACCACTGGGCCTCATGTGCTCTACCTTTACTTGCTGACACACCATATATTTAGCCACAAAGTTGGCTATATCTCACTTCATGTTATTCCACTAATACATATCCTTGAGACATGATACATCTTTGTTGAACCAGGATAAACCATATATCATGATTCATAGGCCTCAACCAAAATCCTTCCTTGCAATCCATCCGCATCGAGAACACACAACCTCCTTTGGTACCTTAATATACCATCTCCACCAATCTCAAAAAACATCACCTTCTACTTACCCACATCATCCTTGATTTTTATCAAGAGAGGGTATAATACTTGTTTCTTCTTTAATTTCAAACCAAGAGATAATTGCGACACTTATTGCACAAATGCACCACCATCCTCAAAGTCTAAGAGATGAACTCCAAGGTTAGCCAAACGGTGAATATTCTTTACCAATTCCCACTTATCCTCACCCACATGATCTAGATTTACCATGGATAACCTACTAAAAGCATTAAGAACTGCATTAGCTTTACCTGGATGGTAGGGAAGACTTATATCATAGTCCTTCAGCAACTCAAGCCACCTCCTTTGTCTGAGATTAAGCTATTTCTGAGTGAACACATAATGTAGGATCTTATGATCAAAAAAGATATCAACATGCACCCCATACAGATAATGACGCAAAATTTTAAATGCGCATACCATAGCTAATGGCTCCAAGTTATGAGCCGAATAATTCTTCTCATGAACAATTAACTATCTAGAAGAATTAGAAACCATCTTTCCATGTTACATCAATACACAACAAAAACCAACCCAAGACGCAACACAATAGACCGTGAAACCCTCTATGACTTCAGGTAGAGTCAAGATTGAAGCTGAAGTCAACTTATCTTTCAGCTTCTTAAAATAACCCGCGTAAGCATCAGACCATAAAAACTATACCTTTTTTTGAGTTAACTTGGTCAATGAAGTAGCAATAGTAGAAAAACTTTCAACAAACCTCCTGTAATAACTGGCTAAACCCAAGAAGCTCTGTATATTAATTGGTGTCCTAGGTCTAGGCCTCTTCTTAATAATAGAAACTTTCTGAGGATCTACCATGATCCCTTCACTAGATACAACATGACCCAGAAATATAATAGCTTTTAACCAAAATTTACATTTAGAGTACTTAGCATATAACTACTGATCTTTCAATGTCTGCAACACAATGCAGAGATGATCAGCATAATCCTCCTCACTCTTAGAATTTTCTAAAATATCATTAATGAAGATAATTACAAACAAATCCAAGAACTGATGAAAGACCCTATTCATCAAGTCCATGAAAGTAGCATGGGTAGTAGTTAAGCAAAATAACATCACCAAGAACTCAAAATGCCCATACTAAGTATAGAAAGTTATCTTAGGTATATCCACTTCCCTAATCTTTAATTGTTGATACCCGGGCTGAAGATCGATTTTAGAGAAGAATTTGGCACCTTAAAGTTGATCAAAGAGATCATGTATGCTCAGAAGTGGATGCTTATTCCTTACCATCACCTTATTCATTTGTCAGTAATCAATACATATTCGAAGGGAACCATCCTTATTATAAATGAATAACACTGGTGCACCGTATGGAGACACGCTAGGACGGATGAAACCCTTGTCTAAGATATCCTATAATTGTTTCATAAGCTTTTTTAACCTAGTCAGAGCCATTCTATAAGGAGGAATAGAAATAGGACGAGTGTCTAGAACAATATCTATCCCAAAATCAATCTCTCTATAGAGAGAAATACCAGGAAGGTCATCAGGGAAGACCTCGAGAAATTCATTCATAACTAAGATAGAATAAAAAGAAGGACCCTCTGAGTTAGAATCCTTAACCCGAACCAAATAATAAAGACACCCCTTAGAGATCAATCTCTAATCCCTAAGATATGATATGAACCTCTCCTAAGAAACTAGAAAATACTTTCCCACTCAATAACTAACTCATTTGGGAATTTAAAGATGACCTTATGAGTCTGATAGTCTAAAAAAGTAGAGCACGAGTACAGCCACTCCATCCTCGATATAATACCAAAATCAACCATGTCTAATTGAAATAGGTCCACCAAAGTCTCCTAACCACCAACAGATACCACAAAACCCCTATAGACTCTTCTATAACCATAAAGTCACCCATCAGGGAAGACATAGAAAAAATGTCTGAAATAAACTTAGGACCAAAAAAAAATACAAAACCACAAATAGGATCACATAAGAAAGAGTAGACCCCAGATCAAGTAAAAAGTAAAAATTATGGGAAAAGAGTTTCAACATACCAGTAATGACATCGGGATATTTCTCTGAGTCCTCATAAGATATAAGAGCATATAAGCAATTTTGGCCAGTGCCGGTACCAAAAGCAGAAGCAGCACCATTTAGTGTAGGAGCTGAAGAAAAGTAAATAGAAACCTTATTAGCCTTAAAAGCAACCCTAGAAGGATAATCACACAACATATAGCTAATATACCTATAATTAAAACATTTGTTTCTCTTCTTTTAACATTGGCCATGGTGCGGCTGACCATGAAATCTTTAAGAAAGATACGATGGAGCAGATTGATCCCCTCAAACCTGAGATTGGGCACCTTTTGACCTATACCCTCTACCATGCTGATCTTGGGTGTATTTATACGCCTAAGCACCATAATTTATCCATATTTTATCTATGTTTAGAGAACAAAGTTCCTAGTTTCTTATGTTTTTACTCTACTTCTATGTAATTGAGCTAACCGATGTGATTAGCATTTTTTTAGGTATTAATGAGGTAGATGAAGACATTATGGGACTATGGAATGCGGATGGCATATGACACAAGAGAGAGTAGCAATCTGGACCAAATGTGGCGCCTAGAAACTATGTCCAAGACTAGTTTATCATTTATAATTAGTTCAGGAACTTAGAAGGCAATTATGAGAGAAAAGATTATTAAAAGGCTTAATGCTGAATTTTTATTCATTATTGAATTGTTCTGTAGTATTTTGAGAAGGAAATAGCGACTTAGGGTGGAAAGAGAACAATGTTTCTCTCTTGTTTCACTATTCGCACACCAAGATCGTCTTCTAGTTTTTGGTATGATGAATATATTTATGATGTTTTTCATTTTATTCATGAGTAGCAAAGTTTATTAGTGAGGGTTATGGAAGCTTTGTAGCATACAATCTATCACTTTGGGTTTTGAATTCATTATGCTTTGATTTGTTTGCATCATACTCTCTTCGCTTATCTTGAATTCTCGTGGTTGCAAACATAGAGGATATGCCTTAAAACGCAACTTGTTAAAAAAAAGGTTGATGTTCGAAAAAGAGAGTAGTGACAAGAAAATAGGATTACCAACCCCTATTTTATAAGTTACTTCCTTAGCAGGATTAACTATTTGGAGATTTTGTATTGTTTTTTGTAAACGCTTTTGATTTGAGAGAACTAAAGTGAATTAGTCCTTGATGGTTGAGAAACACTAGGATTATGTTGTTAAATACAATACATTTCTCTATAAACACGATGCATGTATGAATTTGTAAAGCCCATAGTTAGAATTATTGAAAACTACAAGGTGGACATAACCCTAGCTTGCTATTTCTCTGAATTTAAATACTACTACATATATTTTATCTTGTTAAACTGAAACCATTAATTTGTGAACTAAATCAAATCCCCCCTATTTATTTTATGAAAACGAATAATTAAAAGTCAACTAATCTATATACAACTTAATTAACACCATATTCCCTGTGGGATTCAACTCCAACCTAGTTGGGTTATATATTTGACAACGACCGCTTACTCTCTCGTAAGAGAGGTGTAATTTGAGCGTTATCAAAAATGGCGCCGTTGCCGCGGAATATGATTGTCGATTGAGTTTATGTGTGTTAATTGACTGTTAGTCAAGTTTCTTAATTTTATGTTTAAGAGGGTTGGTTTGGAATTTTAGCCTACTTACTTGAATTCAAACTTGTAAATATTTGTTCTTAGTTTTGTTTTATTTGTTGTGTTAGGTTGATTTTTATTTTAGTTTACTTATTACTATGGCATCATGGAATGAACATGAGCTTGGTGTTTGGAAATCTTATCTTGATGATCCATGTCCATGTTGTGATGGACCTCACTTTTGGCAAGATTGTAGATATGCTCCCCGTAGAGAGATGTGTGCACCATCTCCATCCTACCGAGAGTATGATTGTTCTTTATGTGGTGGTCAAGATGGACATTGGAGTGATTGCCCTAATGCACCCTCCCCCCATTGCGCTAACCCAAATTCTAGTTCTTTTTTTGAGTTTAACAGGTCTTATGGTCAAGAAAAAAAAGAATAAAGCACCGAAAGGAGTGGTATTGAAGCTATGTTTCAAAGAATGTTGGATCTCCAGAAAGAAACATACGATATCGCATGTGATATGCATCAAGGCATGAGTCCAATCATTCATGAGAAGATAGATATAGAGGTCAATCATTCAAAGCACTCTTCTACAATATACTTAGATGATATCTTATATGTGGAATCATTTAACATAATAGAAGAGTGTGAAGATGAGGAGCTAAAACCCTATATAGATATTGAGCAACCCTCAGTAACTTCCCAACCAACTGAACCAACCATTAGAGATGATGCCAAGATTGAGGAATTGGTGCTAGAGGCAAACTAATAAAGACTCTAGACCAATTCGAAGAGAAAATGTCGAGAAGGTGAGTAAAAGTAAGTGTGTAGTAGATAGTATAAATTTTGAAGTAGAATTAGTTGGGCCTCACTCAAAGCATTTTTCCACCTTATGTTTAGATGATATCTTGTCCATGGAATCATCTAAAATAGTGGAAGAGTGTGAAGATAAGGACCAAGAATCCAATTCTTTATTTTACACTTAATAAGCAACATAAAAACACACCTCACTTTAAGACCGAGCTGTTTACCATGGATCATCCATTACTTGGCTTCTTAATTTCTGCACCACCCCCATATGAGTAAGGCAAAAAGATGGATGCGATGTTGGGGGTGAAATTTATATTCTCAAGGTGGAGGAAAAAGTTGATTAGGTCATGCCATGACACTAAATTAGGCGCTTGGTGGGAGGCAACCTATCCTTCTAATCATTTTTGTTGTTTTTAATTAAGTGTAGGTGCATGAAGTACTAAGGAGGTGATTGGTACCAAATTTGGTTTGAAATTGAGTCATGTCAACGGTGGTAAGTTTAGGAGTGATGGGAACATTACAGGTAAGTTGGAGTGGTCAAATATGTAAGGATTAGGTATGATTCATTTTAGAGTTGTGCCCCGATTTATGTTAATCCAACCCTAAAAGTTTCACGGTACGACTTTATTTTGTGACTTTCAATGAGGTCTGTGGTGGTAGCGTAGGGATCGAGCCAACACGCTTGATCCAAAAGCCCACCACTAACCTCGATGGGGGTACAGGGGCGAAGCCCCTGCCGTATGGACCTTTCTTACCAAGAGTGTGCTGCACATCCCATCGCACATGCTCACTAGACCAACTATACGATGTACAATGCGCCACACACCTTGATGTGTGTGATAACATATGCGTCTCACACTTTAACATATTTAATAATCTTTGCGTCGCACACCTTTCCCCATATGCTTACTGTCTCAAGTGTTCGATACCCTATACGCCGCACTCATAAAGTTGTGCGATAGGGTATGTGTCATATACCTCTTCGCAGATGCCCACTATATTAAGTGTGCGATATATTATGTGATGCACACTTAGTCTAAACAACATAAATCCAACCTTAAATTGGGTTAACCTAACCCAAATTTTATCCTTTAAAAACCATGCCTTCAACACACTCTTTGTCCCACAAGCTCTTCACCACTTTCAAAACCCAAGAACATCGACTCACTTTTTTTAATCCTTCATCTTCAAGGTAAGTGTTCTTTTCTTAATCCTTAGGTGTTGTGACTTTATGCTGTAGTTATTAATTGATCACTTGAGGATTATGAATTAAATTCTTGCCATGGCTATGTTGGAAAAGTAATGGTGTTTTGTATATCTTGATATAGTTGAAAGTGTAGGGTATGATTTTGATCAAAAAGTGTTTCATTGAAATAGACATGGGGAAATTGAAGTGATTGAACCATATTGTAACTAACGTGGTGCACTATGTCAAAGTGTATATCGGTGAAGTCTAAGTACCCGACAATAACCATTAATTAGTTGATACTAAGAAATTAAGTGTGGGGCGGTGACTTCACCACCCTTATCTTAATTATAGTTACTTTCATAATATGTGGCTGACGTGGATGATAGGATGAATATAGGAAAAATGGCTCCAATGATGATCTCCATGCAGGTGACATGACTCCTAATGTGGATAAAAAGTACTACTATCCAGGTTCTTTATCTTGTTATTTGTACTAGGGACAGTGCTGAGCTTAAGTGTGGGGTGGCTGGTTACTTTGCTACTTGTTTTGTAAGAAAATAGGACCTTCTCTTAGTATACTTCTGGATAGGATTAGTTATTTTGTTCATTTTGTTAGTTATTTTGTCCTAATTAGGTGCTTTTCTCGATGATGGATGGATGACGACCGTCTTAAGAGAAAATTAGTCTTTCAATTACATGTAACTGCTCTTGTGGATCACATGACATTATAGCATAAGTATGTGATGGATCATTATGTTTGAAACACTTAGGCTCTAGTTGTGACTCTTGTTGTGATTGTTGCTTTTAATTGAATTTATATAATCATTCATTCGAGAATCTATAATACTTCTGATTGAGTTTACCATGTGCCATGAGTGTGTAAGACTGTTGTACATTCCTTATTGCAGCTGATGCTAGAACTTGCCTGGTGTGTATGCAAAGCGTAATAAAGATTGTTAGTTTAGGAGATGATTTAGGCATCTCTTTGATAGCCATTGTTCATACCTTCTTTTAACCTACCTTTGTACATTATCTTAGCTAGCCCCGTTGAGCCTTTATCTTGTTCTTTTTTTAGCCTCATATATAACCTAATCCGTTCTTTAATAGACCATAATTTGATCCAAAAGCTCCTAAGCACTTTAATGTAAAATCAATGTGAGTTAGGAGTTTGACAATAAGAGGAAAAAGGTGAAATTGATGCCCCAAAGTCTATTTATTGGCGTGAACAATTGATGTGGTTGGGAGTAGCTAAAATTATTGAAAAAGTTCAAAATTTTATCCCGGACATATTACAATGAACCTGTTTTGGCCCTGGTCCTTCTTGGATATTGTGCACCTCAACTAAGGCAAATTGCTTAAGTTGAGGGTGGCTATTATAGGGGTGTGTAACGTGAAAATAATGCTAAAAAAATATTTAAAAAGGTTGCATACTCCCACCATAGTGTTATTAATTAAGCTTAACGAGTTGGGGTGAAAAGCAAACCTGTGAAGATAGCAGAAGTGGAAATTGGTTGTTAGAGATTGATGTTAATTGCATAATGTAGTGTATTAAAGTGCTTAGGGAAGATAGTCACTATTTCTGGCCAAAATAATTTCTACCCATCCTTTAGCCTGTATTACAACCCATAAAAGACCTATTTGATGTAATCTTAGCATTCTGATATGTAGAGTATTACACTAAGGGAAAGTATATGGTCATTAGTTGTAATTTGAAAATTCTTTGTGAGAGTGAGTGCAACTTGATTTTTGTACCCATTTTGTTAGAAGTTGCATGATTGTGAGTGATTATAGGTAAGTCTCTTGTTGTGAGGGCACATGGTTGATGAAGTTTGGGTAATTTATATGATTTCTTTTCTTGAATGATATGCATGAAATTGGCAACTTAATGAGTCTATTCTTGAGGGTAGGTTGTATCTAGGAATGATTCCTGAAGCTACTTCTTGTTCATAATTATTGTGTGAGCCTATTTGAGCATCTTGTTTTCCTTTGTGGGTGCTAAGGCTTGTGTAGTAAGCATAAATAGATATGTTGTTCGAGGACGAACAAAGCTTTAAGTGTGGGGTGGTGATCTTGGGTGTATTTATACGCCTAAGCACCATAATTTATCCATATTTTAGCTATGTTTAGAGAACAAAGTGCCTAGTTTCTTATGTTTTTACTTTACTTCTATATAATTGAGCTAACCGATGTGATTAGCATGATTTCAGGTATTAATGAGGTAGATGAAGACATTATGGGACTATGGAATGCGGATGGCATATGACACAAGAAAGAGTAGCAATCTAGACCAAATGTGGCACCTATAAACTATGTCCTACACTAGTTTAGCATTTATAATTAGTTCAGGGACTTAGAAGGCAATTATGAGAGAAAATATTATTAAAAGGCTTAATGCTGACTAGTTAAAAGGCACCTATACATTCTTTAATTGGAAGGTAACAGACTACATACCTTCAACATCTGACGCATGTATAATTTGAAAGATCTTCTCCATCAAATCAATAAAATCTCTTTTATCCTTATCAACATAAACACCAGTAAAAATGGGAGGACTTAACCTCATGAATTGGCTAACTCTTATGGCCTCAGAAGACGGTGTACCACGTTCGAACTGATAAGCTACCAATTAAGTCAACATATGAATAGATTGATGAAACTCAGTGTTTGTCACATCAGCCTAAGGAGCTCGAGGGGGGATAAAGGGAACTGGTAGAACTCTAGGAGGACAATCAGGAACTGGACCCCTAGATCGGGTCTTAACCCCATAAGCAGGGTTCACCCTATCAACACTGTCCCCAAGTGGAACAGAAGAGTCTGTATGAGCTTCATATCATCAAGCAGGTATGATCTTAAAAATCAAGAAAATGGTAATTAGAGGAATCCAGTAACTTAGACTCTATAGAAAAGTAAGACCACAAGAAAGAGAAATATTCCTAAATGTCTAGTATCCTCTCTCTTATAAATGTGGCATACTACATACCCATAACAGAGACTCTATTCAACATGAATTTCTAGATACCTAATTGATCATGAATCTAGTCTTTTATACCAACTTTTTTATGACCTAAACTAGGGCCTGGTCATGATGGGTATCTCAAGTCCCGCATGGACGGAGATCACCCCCTTTAAATAGCCCAACAAGCACAACAACAACAAGTGTCGAATGAATTCCAAACACATAAAAAGATAGCGTAGAATAAAACTAATAAATATTCATGATAAGTCTATACCATCCACTATCAACCAGACAACCATTTGTCGCCAAACAAACAACCAAACCACCCAAGTCCACATTAATCCAACAAAGCCTCTAAAAAATCCAAAATAAAAAAAGTAACGATGCATGCCGCGGACGGTAGGCCAAAATAAAGTCTAAATAAGGTATAAGATATAAGAGACAATGACCATGACATAAAGCCTTTCGAAGTATGGAAGCCCACCACTTTATTGTCAACTCACGAACTAACTCAAGCACCTGATCACTGTGCAGGAAAAGTAAAAGAAGTTCCAATACCTACATCGCATGGGGATACAGTATTCAGAGATAATTAGCAGTTAGAGCGCTAGCATATAACTCAGGGATAGAAAAATAAAAGAATTCCATGATTCAAAACCAACTCAAATAACTGTATGCAATCACATATATTCATATATATCATGCAGAGATAGGGAACAACGCTTGAATACATTTAAAAAAAACTTAACCTGAGTTGTATAGTATAACTATCATATAAAAAGGCACCCACGGGCTATATAGGCCCAGATCTCCTCTAGATGGAAGGGGCCCAGTACGTATAGCCGTACGAACCAGAGAATATCCTTAACCGTATATGCCTTTTTGGGAGACTCAACCTCTTGTCATAATCAAGGTGACTTAAGCACTGATGTATGCAATATGGGGGACTCAAACCACTCATTCACATATTAATTTAGGGAACTCAAACTTCCCAATCATATAAATACCTGCACCGGCTAGCATGGTTTCCAGTGTTAGTCCTTTGGACTCTACTTTTATGGCCCAACTATACATCCCTTTTTAAATCCCAAATTAAAATATTCATTGCACATACACAACCATTAGTCTAATTACTTACCAAAGACATCCTGTTGGTATCATCATACCAACCCCACTTGCAAGCATACAACATGCCATAACCATTATTAATCAACTTGGGACTCGAACTCATTATCTAATGAAGACATCAATTTAATTCAACCTTCAAGGACTTAAACTCATTTTGTTTTTCAAATTAATTTATGACAAACAAGGACTTCATAAACTATTTACCAGTCATTAACATTCATAGGACAATGCATTAGTTTAAAACATAATTCAACATGTGACAAGATCATTCTCTTTGACATTTTCACAAATAATTTGAGGGCATACCATTATCAAAGTCAAAAACCAACAAATTTAGGGTTAAACATGACTCATTTGTTAAACCACAATTACCATACACCCACATCTGCAAAATCATTATCAAAATATAGATAATTAAAATTTAAACCAAGAGAAAATAATACTCAACATTGTGCATTCAAGCTCTCAACCATGATTTTTAAAACCTCCATTAATGACTTATGAATAATGCTTAAAACATATGATTTTAGTAAACTAACAATGAAGGAAGAGTCAAATGCCTGAGTTATGAAGATTCATGGAGAGAATTTGATCTTTAAGCCTCTAGATGACCACCTTGAAGAAACCCTTGCCCAATCTTTCTTAAGAAGTCTTTGAGAGAGTTTAGAGAGTGTTTTAACCTTGATAAACATAGAATGAGTGTCCAATTTGTGTTATAAGACATGGGGTATTAAGGACATAGGGTGGAAATTGTCTAAAATACCCTCAGATTAAAAGTTGAAGAATCCCGCAGGTGGGTATGATTCACCCTACAACTCGACACCACATCATACGAGTGGTACCATGAAGTCTTCACCAGAATACAAGGTTAGATGCCGCATTCTGTCCAAATTACAACTTTTTTCCCAACTTATTACTAGACCATATTACTGTTAAGGACTAGTCATATCCAAGGCAGAATATCAAGGACAAGACACTGGACAACATACAATTGGACCCTACCCTCTCAACGCATAACCATATGACTCAGATGTACTCTTTTGTAGCCAATGAAAAATTTTGCCAACAACACACTGTTCAACGTATGACTAGCGTCCCTAAACCCATCACCACACCATTTGACTTATGCTGTGAATCATATGGTTAATAGAAAGTTTAAAACTTAAGAAATTCTCAAAGGCTACTTCGTGGGTGTATACAAGGATTGTGCAAAAATCCCAGAGGTTGTGTGACAACCTCATGTATCATCATCATCATATAAATTGCACTTGCTTTATTGTATTTATGTTGTGCTTGTATTATCATATTGACTTGTCATCTATCTAATTGTTCTATATCTTTACTTGTTAATGCCTAATTGTTCTATCTTTCTTTACTTTTACTTGATGATCTTGATTATACATGCTCCTCTTTTTTTCTACTTGTATGTGATATTATATTTTAAATCCCTAACTGGTGAATTATTGTGTTATGTCTGGATATTGTAGCACTGCTAGTGCAAGCGATGTGGGCTATCATTGTGGGATATTTTCTGATTGTAGGTGATGTGCCCTTAGTGTATATTTTGTATGCTTTATTTACTATTTTGCTTGGTCGGCCTATGATACCTACTGAGTATCAGTGGACTATACTCACGCCTACTACACCCTTTTGGTGCAGGTCCTAGCTCGAGTGCACCTCAGCTTGCTTGATTCAAGTGATTGTTGGGGTTTTCAAGGTAGTGATTGGCCTCCAGGAGTCCGGATGTCTTCTATTACCTTTCTTATAGACTATGTTTTTACTTTTATTTTAGAGGCAGTGTTTCTCTTATATTTGGATGTCTTATGTATTTCATTTAGATTTAAGTTGTACTAGTTACATTTTTATATTGTTGATACCAGTTTTTGAGAGTAATGGCTATGTTTTTTATTATATTCTATCTATATTTATCATACTTATATGGTTCAGCTTCATTCTAGAAATCGTACCTTAAGGGTATTTCTATCTTTTCCCCTTTGTGTATCAGTTTGGGTGATAGGCTTACTCGTCAAGGTTCTCTACGATGAGTGACATCATGACCATTTGATTTTAGATCATTACAAATATGCCCTAAGGAGGAAATTAGAGATGTTATAGATGATCGTTGTTGATTCTCTTGATGTATTGTTGTGGTCCTTAATTTTTAGGGGTATAGTTTAGTATGAGGGATAGTCACACAAACTTAGGGCATTAATCTTTGAGCTAAGTGGATATGATAGTGTTGTACTAATACATGTGAAGAAGTCCTTGAGGTGGTTATAGTGATAGGCTTGAATATTGTGTTGATATGTATGTGATCAAGGATGTGATGTGACTAGTGACAATTTTGTTAGGAATCGAGGTTAGTTGATTAAGCCGAATAGAAAGAATAGTATTTTTGGAAGATAAGTTCTAATAAAGCTCCTTATTAATGTCTTAAAACTTCCATGCACTACCCCAAGAAAACACACAGAATTTTAACTAGTCATGACATAAGGAGAGGTCGCTGAAAATTAGAACATGAGGACCTAAAACATGAAAGAATACTCTGCATAACAAGACACTTAACTGAGGCCTGAGGAATAAAGTATCAATATAATGGATTCATCAAAGAGGTCTAATCTGAGAACATACATGATAGTGTTGAATTGAACTAAGAAAAGTACGGGGTATCATATTTCTTCTCAATCAAGAATATGAGTTGATTCCTTAATTTAGGGAGTTTTCACATTATGGTATGTCTATATCAGATATGTCCATACTAAGTGTGATTTTTCTTTCACAAATCTATACATGTTAATATCAGATATGTCCATGTAAGTAGTGAGACCTTTCTTCTACTTTGATCTTGTCATGAGGTCCGTCCAATTCCCTTGTCTATTGGGATCTTTAGTTGATATGATTTTTGTTGCCTTGTCAAGGACATCCTTCTTTTGATGTGGATCCATATTTAGAACTATGTTCTTTGAGAAAATATTCTTTTCCTTGTGCGAGATATCCTCGCATGACTTGAGATCTTCAATGTTCCTTATGTGAGACCTCCTTCCATCTTTAGGGATCTTTAATATCTTTGATGTGGTTCCATATTTAGAATAATATTCTTTGAGAGAATATTCCTTGGTTTGTGCGAGATATGCTTTCATGATTTGAGATCTTCAATGTCCTTTGTTTATGATCTCCTTCCATCATTAGGGATCTTCAATATCCTGCAAAGTTCACTTATAAGTTTGTCATTATTAAAACATAAAACATAAATATAGGAGTCTAACAGCATAGATGGAATTAAATTCATAACTTGCATGGACATGAATGAACTACCTCATAGAATAGCCATACTCATGAAACTTTGGTTAGTATGACGAGATGGAAAGAAGGAAAACTATAGGAGCTTATCTTGTCTGATTGCTTAACTATAGGAGCTTATCTTATTTGATGTAACTTTTGACAACTTTTGGAGAAGTAACTTATAAACTTTTTATTAGAGAAATCTTGATGCTATCATAATGGACGGAGAAAATTGGTTTATTTGTTTCTTCTCCGTCTTTATTTATTTTTCTTTGAGAATTAAAGATTTTAGATTTACTCTACTCAACTTGTAAGTTCATAATTATGATTTTATCTATAATTTCCAGTTGAGATTTTTAATCCATGAATATCTAAATTCCACAACTAGGATTGTGGGAAGCATGATAGATTAACAAAGCAAAGGAAGTTCTAAGTCTTGCTTGACTGATGTTCTTGCGTGTATTGTGATTTTCTTTAAGTTGATTTATTTCTTAATGACTGTGATATTAAGGACCTGTCTGTGTTCGATATTTCAAAAGAGAGGTCGAGATTAGAAAAATAAGATCACAATAGTAATTTAAGACTACCAACCAGCATCTAATTAACTTGACACTTAAAAGGTAATAGTTAATCTGGGATCCAGGACAAGGGTTAGTAACGCGACACTCTGAGACTCAAAAGGTGATGAGTGAAATTCACCAAAGGCATCAAAAGATGGTTGGTGATACATAAATTGTTAGATTCTTTATGCAAAGCATTGAGAGAGTTTGATAAGGCACGATAAGTCTGTGGAGCTAGCAAGTTAGGGGGAACATAGTCCTAGTTAATCATTCTCATTGATTTTCTCAACATAAAATGATATTTTTTTACTTGTTACTTCAATTTATGAACTGGTGACTTGTTCTTATTAATCCTTTCTTTCGGAAATAATTAACTAATAGTCTAAATAATTGCATTGACCTAGGTCCTAATCATATTCCTCATGAGATCAATCCAACCTAGTTGGGTTCTATATTTGTTCGACGACTGTTTTATACTTCATTGCAAGGTGTAATTTAAGCAACATCAAATTTTGATGTCATTGCCAAGTAATACGACTTAGGGTTAGATCAATTGTGTTTATTTGATTATAAATTTTATTTATATTATAATTTTTTTATTATTAGTTTTAGTTTTAGTTTTTATTCTTTTTTATTTGTTATATTTTGCTACTCTTCTTTCTATGACATCTTTCAAGAGAAGGAGTGGAGTGATGAAGACTCTTTTTAATTAATCCTTATCTTTTTCATATAGCGCATTATTGTAGGAGTGTGATAGATATATTGTGGGAGCACAACGAGAGAATGATAGAAACATTGACACTCCTCGCAAAAGAAAATCATCAGTTCATTCAAAAGGTTTATAGGTTTGGCTTGGATAATTACAACTTAAAAGGAGATTTGAATGCAAAGGCCGATGCATGTACATTCAATAATTTAGTTATGAGTTGTGTGAGACTGAAAAAAAATCTTATAAGCCAAATTAAGGAGCTAAAAGTTGAGGATCAAATGTTTGATCATACTTTTATTGATGTTGTCACTATTAAGAAGAGTACACTATAGTTATGTGAGGATGTAAATAAAAATATAATTCATGAGTTGGGACATATTGGACCTCATTCTAATCATATTTCATATTATGTTTGGATAGTAAGATATTAACCGAGCCATCTGAGCCTATAGAAGAGTGTAAAAATGAGGAAAAATATGTCTATATTCTTGAATTTATTGTGCAAAAATCAAAAAATTACATTTTTCACTTAAGGATCAAGTATTGCAACATGCCACATCTATTGCTTGGTTCCTTTGTTTTTATACCACCGCCCCTTGAACATAGTAGAAAATTAAGAAAAAATAGGGGTCCAATTCATAAGTTCAAAGTGGAAAGAAAAATGGGAGGCAATCCAACTAGTAGTTTAACTTCATATTTTCTTATTTATATAATATCACTTTTTTTTATTTTGTTTTGGTTAATTTTTGCAGATTTAGGGAAAGTCTGATTACCCAAATTTAAAGCAAAGGAGAATGTCTCAACTCAAGTGTAGGGTGTGCGTGACCCTTAATAAAAAATTGAAGAAACATGTTACTAGCTGGGCCTTAAAGGGTCTCAAGAAGTATCTTTAACCCTCATTTTATTTTATTTATTTATTTGGAGACAACGCATGATTTTAAGTATGGTGTGAGATATCATCCGATATTGTTAAGGGTAAAATATGCTATAGATTTTATTTATTTATTTTTAGTTTAAAAAAAATAAAAAATTGAAAAAGTCCAAAAATATTTTACTTTTATTCTTTAGATTAAAATAGTTTTTTTTATCTTTTTATATATTTAGTAGAGCATATTTTGCCCACCCCTTAGTTTTTCTTTTCGATTCTTTTTCGGGGGGGCTTTGAACTGAATTATTTTTTTGTAGGAATATATTTTTTTCTTATTTTATTTTTTTATTTGTTGGAGTTTTCTTTTTTAGAGAAAAAATTATTTTTTGGGTTGATACTAGCAATTTAGACCTAATTTTGAGTAGTACATTTCTAAGAATGCTTGAGTATAAAATAAATTAATAGATTTTTTTTACTCAGGCTCATGGTTGTGACTTTGTATATAAATTATTCTAATATTTTTAGTTTGTTATGGCCCAATTTACCTTAGAAGTGGAATTGATCAATCTTGATTGATACTTGTGACATGTGTGGTGAAGATTTTTTTCATATATTCCATGTTTTGCATCATAGTCTAGAACTTGTCCTGCATGTTATTGAAGTAAAATAAAAAGTGTTGTTTTGCTTATAATATGATAATGGACTTTTTTGATATGTCATGTAAATTTTAGGCTTTTTAGATACTATATCACTAGTTATCCCCTTTGAACATGTAGCCTATTTTTTCAATAACTATATTTTTACCTTGATCCATTTTTGTTGAATTCCTAATTTTTTTCCCCAACTTCCTTGAACAGTATAGCATAGAATGTGTTGAAAGTTTGTATATTTGAATAAAGTGGATGTTGAGTGTAAAAGGTGACCATGATATCTACAAAGTGATGAAAAGGCCCTCTTTGAAAGTATGTGATATGAAAAGAAAAAGGGGGAAAATTAATTGAAGCATTCTTGATTTGATGAGAAATACTAGTGCAAGTAATTGATGAAGAGATGACTAAAATGAATAAAGTGATGAAAATAATGGGTGATGAGGTTTAGAAAGTGCAAAGTGCTTAGGGAAGTGAAAGTCACTATTATAGAGTTTTTCCTACACGTTCCCTAGCCAACATTTGTAATACCCCATATTCCCCTAGCATAGATTAACCCTTAGTATATGGATTATCCTAAAACTAATTTTTAGAAATACTCAGTAATTTTCAGATTTGATGCTGCCATTATGTAGGAAATTCAATTAGCTTTTCAACGATATAAAATTCTCTTAAATCCGACAACCGGTAAGAAGTTATGGAGATTTTAAGTTTCAGTCATTAAACATCATCATTCAGGTCAATAGCGCATTGCAGAGTGTGTCAAAATAGGAATTGTCAGTTTCCATTGTTGCTCCGTGATATTGGCGCATCGCGCCACAGACCCAATTCACAATTGTCAATTTCTGGTATACCAACGCAATTCCACCGCGTTACGGTGCACTTTCAGTTTGCAACCAAAGTGGCAACGTGATACCACCGTATCGCGCCACCATGTAATTTCCCAGTTGTCATTTTCTAGGGGCCTGGCACAATAGTGGCGCGTCGCGCTAGGGGTTCAAATAGGAAAAATTTCATGAAAAATTTAAGTTGCACCCAGGGTTAAGATAGTTTTTTTTTCATGATTTTATTCCGCCCAGATGTGGGATTTAAGCCCTAAAAAGTATAAAATTCTTCATTATTCACTTTTTCCCAAAATCAAAAGGTAGTTCTCTCTCAAGAAAACAAACCCTAGCTATCAAGAATCAAGGTCAATCCTAAGAATTTCTCCAAGAACTCATCAAATTAAGGTATGTTAGATGTTCATTCATGGATCCTTGCCTTCCATGGAGCCCAAGAATCCTTTTTAAATATACAAGATTTATGATTTATGATTTCCATGTTTGAATTAGATTGAATTCATGTTCATGATATTGTTTGAGTTTTAATCCATGATTTAAATTATGAGTTCCAAGAATTGATTCTAGTATGTGCTGAGTTACATGGTGTTCATGATAAAACCTTCAATTTGCAAGTTGATTGTTGTAACCATGTTAATCCTAAGTATTTATGATTTAATGAACCAAGTATGCTTCTTAGTGTTTGATAAATGGTCTATGAGAATGAAATAATGTCATTATAGCATTCTAACATGTATTCTCCATTCATGTACAAGTTAATGCATTACAAGTGTTTGATGGAATGTCTTTATAAATGAATTATGACCAAGTGAACATTTTTATGTTATTCAAGATTATGTTTTTCTTTACTTTTCATGATATCGAGTCCTTGGTATATTTAATACCCAACAATTTAGATGTTTACCCAGAGCCAGTATCAGTTACAAAATATTATCAGTCATGTCATGATCAGTAGTACTCTCAGTTCATTACAGAACTCAATATGATTCAGTCAGTTATAGAACTTAGGAAAACTCAGTAATCTCGGTGAATTTAGTCCAGTTCAGTTCAGTATAATAGTTCAGTGTCTTTCCGTTGGGAGTAGAATTCAGCATCGAGTGAACCCAAGGATGGGGGCTCACCTATCAGCAGAGAGTGTGATCCTTAGAAGTAATCCTTGCGTTTCAGAACTATATAGCCAATGTAGGGTGAGACATCACACCTTCCAGTTAAGGGTTGATGAAGTACTCTACCTGTCAGTAAAGGGTACCACCCGTGGAGGGTTACTCGTCAGCTTGTTATTACCCATGGCATGGTACTAACACCTTTTCAATTGGGGTTATAGATTGGACCCCAACTCATTTAGCTTACCTTATTTGAGGTATGTCAGTTAGATGATTACCTCCCATAGTTTTAGTTTCGGTCTCAGTCTTTAGAATAAAACTCAGTTTAGTTCTAAAGAATCAGAATTGTCAGATACAGTCACTAAGTTAACAGTAATTCAGATTATCTGTGATCCTAGATTATCAGTATATTTAGTTATCAGTAATCAGATTCAGTTCTAGTATACTCATTCACAGTATGCACAGTATGTTCAGTATTTATAAATCCTCCATGTATGCTAATCCAACTCTTGTATATCATTCAATTAGTTATTGATCATGCATATGAACCGATGCATTCATCCTTACCTCATTTAGCATACCAGTACATTCCCATGTACTGACCGCATACCCATTTTTTATACTATGATATTTTATATCATAGGTTTAGACACTCAGGTTCCTAACCGCACTTAGCCGGATTCATCCAGCAATAGCAAATTTAGCAGTGAGTCCGTATCTATCAAGGATATACTTTTATTTCAGTACTTTAGCTTAGCAGTATTTTAGTAGATGGAGTTAGTTGGGGATTGTCCTATCAACTCCACTTTCAGACATATTCAGTTAGAGGCTTTTCAGACTAGATTTTCAGACATTATTCAGTTTTATAGTTGTTATATTTCATTAATATTTTTGATGTTTTGAACCTTATGGTATTTCAGCCCATTACTCTGCATTTATTTCAGTATTATTGTTCAGTACTCACTGTAGATATTATTCATGGGTTAGCTTGTGGTCCTTTAGGGTCACAAGAACAGTGTGACGACTAGAGGGTAGTCTCAGGTCATTAAAAATCTAGTATCAGAGCCTAAGGTTCAATAGAGTCCTAGGGAGTCTGAAAAGCTGCATCGTGTAGAGTCTTGTGAATGGGTGTATAGCACGCCACACTTATGGACAGGAGGCTATGAGATGTTTTTAGGAAAAGTTTCCATTCTTTCAGTATTCATGTTGTGCAAGTGAGCATGAGCTCAATTTAATCTCTCAGTCCAATCCGCTTCTTTCTTTCATTTACAGAACATGCATCCCAAAAGGACTAATGAAAAAAGAATCGAAAACTAGTCAGCCCTTCAGCCCGTTCAGGCAGATCCCCTAGATGAACATAGCTATCACACAGAATTCAAAGTTGCATTCACTACTCTAGCCAATTTAGTAGTAGCTCAGAATGAATGGCCATCTGCTGTTCCGGTCAACCCAGTGGCCAATACTGCTGCAACCAAAATTCAGGACTTCACCTGGATGAATCCTCCTTTTTTTCTAGGATCCAAGTCAGTAGAGGATCTACAGGAGTTTCTCAATCAGGTTTAGAAAGTCACAACTATCATGGGAGTGACTGCTAGTGAGAGTATTGACTTAGCTATCTATCAGCTACAAGATATAGCCCATACGTGGTTTAAGCAATGGAAAGTAGATAGGGGTATAGATGCAGAACCCATAGAGTGGGAATAGTTTTCTAATGCCTTTCTAGGTAGATTCTTTCCCTTAGAGCTGAGAGAATCCAAAGTGTTAGAGTTCATCAATCTCAGACAAGGTAGTATAAGCATAAAAGAGTATTCCCTCAAGTTTAATTAGTTAGACAGGTACGTTTCCCGTATAGTGGCAGACAATAGGTCCAGAATGAGCAACTTTATATCTGCTGTGTCAGGTAGTATGGTTAAGAAGTGTAGAACAGCGATGTTGATTAAAGAGATGAACATATCTAGGCTTATGGTCCATGCTCAACAGATTGAGGAGCAAAAGCTTGAGAAGAAGAAGAGAGAGAATAAGAGGGCCAGAATAGGTAGCTTTAATTTCAGTCATCCTAAGTCAGAAGGAGGTAACCACTCCCAATTTTATCCAAAGTCTTCAGTCCCAGCTCCGTCTTCAGCTAGTGTATCGATGACCCAGGATAGTGTAAGCAATGGTCGTACTAATTCATTTTACGGAGAGTGTGGTAGGAATCACAAAGGTGTGTACAGAGCTGGTAGTGATGTTTATTTTGAGTGTGGTATGCTAGGCCACAGAGTCAAAGATTGACCTCAGTCAGGTTCTCAGGGTTAGTATAGTCGTCCTTCAGCTCAGCCAGGTCACCCAAATAAACAAGGTGCCTCTTCTAGTGCCACCAGTAGGCAACGCCTAAATAGGTTTTATGCACTTCAGTCTAGACAAGATCAGGAAAGTTCTCCTGACATGGTCACTGGTATGTTATAGATCTCCTATTTACATATTTATGCCTTAATTTCAGATCCCAGATATTCTGTCATGATTTAGTTTGTAGGTGCCCCATGCATCGTCTCATGTTTTTCCTTAGTATCTCAGCCAAGTCAGCATTTTCAAGGGACATAGTATCCCAAGAGGGAGATGCCCTATAATCCCTGATCTATCATGATCCAAACCTTCTATTTTCTCTTCACGTAGCAAATCCAGTTAAAGTAATGGGTCCTTATAGTTGACCCTCAAGTCCCAATCTCAGTAGTATGACCATTCCCCTGTCATGAAACGTATCCAAGGAATCAGTTTAGTTCATGTATATTGATTCAAACTTAGTCATGTCCTCATGTTCCCATTCATGCATATTCAGTCACGTATTAATTAATCCATTCAGACATATACTCTTGCATTAGACATGCATGTTTAGAATATAAGTTCAGTCTATCATACCAGTCACATAATCATGCTTCATTTATGCATGTCTAGTTTATTACATAAACTCAGTCTGTCCGTACTCTCATCTTAACTAGCAACATTTGAGGACGAATATTTCCAAGGAGGAGATATTGTAATACCCCGTAATTCCCTAGCCTAGATTAACCCTCAGTACATAGGTCATACTAAATAAAATTTTTAGAAATACTCAGTTAATTTTCATATTTGAGCCTGCCATTGCATAGGATATTCAATTATCTCTCCAACAATATAAAATTTGCCTAAATCCAACAATCGGGTAAAAAGTTATGGCAATTTTAAGTTTCAGTCTTTAAACATCATTATTTAGGTCAGTACTGCATCACGGAGAGTGTCAAAATAGTAATTTTCAATTTCCAGTGTTGCTTGGTGATATTGGCACATCACACCATAGACCCAGTTCATAATTGTCAATTTCTAGTGTACCAACCCGATTCCACCGCCTCACAGTGCACTTCCAATTCACAACCAAATTGGCAATGCAATACCACCACTTCGCGCCACCATGACATTTCCTAGTTGTTATTTTCCAGTAGCCTGGCGCGATAGTGGCGCATTACCCCATCCAAATAGGGAAAATTTCACGAAAAATTTAAGTTGTGTCCAGGGTTAAAACAGTCTTTTCCCATAATTTTATTCCTCCCAGATGTGGGATTTAAGCCCTAAAAATGTGTAAATCCCTTCATTATTCACTTTTTCCCAAAATTAAAAGGTAGTTCTCTCTCAAGAAAATAAACCCTAGCTCTCAAGAATCAAGGTCAATCCCAAGAATTTCTCCAAGAACTCATCAAATGAAGGTATGTTAAATGTTCATTCATGGATCCTTACCTTCCATGGAGCCCAAGAATCCTTTTTAAATATACATTATGATTTCCATGTTTGAATTTGATAGAATTCATGTTCATGATGTTCTTTGAGTTTTAATCCATGATTTAGATTATGAGTTCCGAGAATTGATTCTAGTATGTGTTGAATTATATGGGATTCATAATAAACCCTTCAACTTGCAAGTTGATTGTTGTAACCATGTTAACCCTAAGTATTTATGATTTAATGACCCAAGTATGTTTCTTATGTGTTTGATAAATAGTCTATGAGAATGAAATAATGTCATTATAGCATGATAACATGTGTTCCCCATTCATATACTAGTTAATGCATTACAAGTGTTAGATGGAATGTCTCTATGAATGAATTATGACCAAGTGAACATTGTTATATTATTTAATATTATGCTTTTTACTTTACATGCTATTGAGTCCTGGGGGTATTTAATACCCAAAAATTTAGTTGCTTACCTAGAGCTAGTGTTAGTTACAGAATATTATCAATCATGTCATGATAAGTAGTACTCTCAGTCCATTATAGAACTCAGTAGGATTCAATCAATTACAGAACTTAGGAAAACTCAGTAATCTCAGTGAATTTAGTCTAGTTCAGTATAGTATGATAGTTTGGTGTCTTTCAGTTGGGAGTAGGATCAGCACCACGTAACCCAAGGATGGGGGCTCACCTGCCAGCAGAAGGTGTGATCCTTTGAAGAAATCCTTGCATTAAAGAACTGCGTAGCCAGCGTAGGGTGAGACATCGCACCTGCCAGTTGAGAGATGATGAGGTTCTCTACCTGCCAGTAAAGAGTACCACCATTCTCGTTTAGTGAACCTACCAGTAGAGGGTTACTCTTAAGCTTGTCTTTACCCATGGCACGGTACTGACACCCTTCCAATTGGGGTTATAGATTAGACCCCAGCTCATTATCTTATCTTATTTGGGGCATGTCGGTAAGATGATTACCTCCCAAAGTTTTAGTGTTGGTCTCAATCTTCTGAATAGATCTTAGTTTAGTTCTATAGAATCAGGACTGTCAGATATAGTCACTCAGTTAACAGTAATTCAGATTATCAGTGATCCTAGCTTATCAGTATATTTAGTTATCAGTTATTAGATTCAGTTTCAGTATACTCAGTCACAGTATGGACAGTATGTTCAGTAGTTACGGATCCTCCATGTATGCTAATCTAGCTCCTTCATATCATTCAGTTAGTTATTAATCATGCATATCAACCCATGCATTCAGCCTTAACTCATTTAGCATACTAGTACACTCCCACGTACTGACCACATACCCATTTTTTATGCTATGATGTTTCATATGATAGGTTCGGATGCTCAGGTTCCTTATCGCGCTTAGCCAGATTTGCACCAATAGTAGCAGATTTAGCAGTAAGTCCTCATCTATCAAGGATATGCTTTTATTTTAGTACTTCATCTTAGCAGTATTTTAGTAGGTGGAGTTAGTTGGGGATTGTCCCATAACTTCACTTTCAAACAGATTCAGTTAGAGGCTTTTCAGACTAGATTCAGTTGTACAGTTGTTATATTTCATCAATATTTTAGATGTTTTGAACCTTATGGAATTTCAACCCATTATTTCGTATTTATTTTAATATTATTGTTCAGTGTTCACAGCAGATATTATTCATGGGTTAGCTTTTGGTCCTTTAGGGTTGCAAGCACCGTGTGATGACTAGGGGGTAGTCTCGGGTCATTACAAACTTGATATCAGAGCCTAAGATTCAATAGAGTCCAAGGGAGTTTGAAAATCCACATTACGTAGAGTCTTATGCATGGGTGTGTAGCGTACCACACTTATGGACAGGAGGTTATGAGATGTTTTTAGGAAAAGTTTCCCTTCTTTTAGTATTCATGTCGTGTGAGTGAGCATGAGCTCAAGTTAATCTCTTAGTCTAATCTGTTTCTTCTTTTCATTTACAGAACATGCCTCCTATAAGGGCTAACGAAAGAAGAACCAAAAACCAGTCAGCCCCTCAGGCCATTCAAGCAGATCCCCTAGACGAACAAGTCTCTCATGCAGAATTCAGAGCTACATTCACTACTCTAGTCAATTTAGTAGTAGCTCAGAATGAATGGCCAGCTGTTGTTCTATCCAACCCAGTGGCCAATACTGCTATAACCAAAATTTAGGACTTCACCCGGATGAATCCTCCTTCCTTTATAGGATCTAAGTCAGAAGAGGGTCCACAGGAGTTCCTTGATCAGGTTCAAAAAGTCATAAATATCATAAGAGTGACTTCCAGTGAGAGTGCTAAGTTAGCCGCCTATCAGCTACAAGATGGACTATACGTGGTTTAAGCAGTGCAAGGTAGCTAGGTATATAGATGTAGAAACCATAGAGTTGGAAGAGTATCTACTACTTTCTTAGATATATTTTTTCCCTTAGAGCTTAGAGAAGCCAAAGTATTAGAGTTCATCAATCTCAGACAAGGTAGTATGAGCGTAAAAGAGTATTTCCTCAAGTTTACTTATTTAGCCAGGTATGCTCCCTATGTAGTGGTAGACAATAGGTCCAGAATGAGCAAGTACATATCTGGGGTGTCAGGTAGTGTGGTTAAGAAGTGCAGAACATCAATGTTGATTAAAGAGATGGGCATATCTAGGCTTATGGTCCATGCTCAACATATTAAGGAGTAGAAGCTTAAGAAGAAGAAGAGAGAGAATAAGAGGGCAAGAATAGGTAGCTTTAATTTCAGTCGGCCTAAGTTAGAAGGTGGTAACCATTCCTAGTTTTGTCCAAAGTCTTTAGTCGTAGCTCTGTCTTCAACAATTGTATCAATGACCTAGGATAGCGTAATCAATGGTTATACTAATCCATTTTGCATAAACTATTGTAAGAATTATAAGGGTGTGTACAAAGCTGGCAGTGATGTTTGTTTGGGTTGTGGTATGCCAGGTCACAAAGTCAGAGATTATCTTCAGTCGGGTTTTAGGGTCAGTATAGTCATCCTTCACCTCAGGTAGGTCGCCCGAATAAACAAGGTGCCACTTCTAGTACCACCAGTGGGCAACGGCTAAACAGGTTTTATGCACTTTAGTCCAGACAAGATGAGGAAAATTATCCTAATATGGTCACTGGTATGTTACAGATCTCCCATTTACATATTTATACCTCAATTTTAGATCCCAGATATTCAGTCATGATTTAGTTCATAGGTTCCCCGTGCATCGTCTTTTTTTTTCTTTAGTATCTCAGCCAAGTCAGCATTTTTTAGGGATATAGTGTCCCAAGGGGGAGATGCACTGTAATCCTTGAGCTATCATGATCCAAACCTTTCATTTTCTCTTTACGTAGCAAATCCAGTTGAAGTAATGGGTCTTTATAGTTGACCCTCAAGTCCCAATCTCAGTCGTATGACTGCTCCCTTATTATGACACGTATCCAAGGAATCAGTTCAGTTCATGTATCAAGATTTAGACTTAGTCATGTCCTTATGTTCCCATTCATGTATATTCAGATACGTATTCATTAATTCGTCCAGACATGTACTCATGCATTAGATATGCATGTTTATAATATAAGTTCAGTCTATCAGACCATTCACATAATCATACTTTAGTTGTGCATGTCTAGTTCAGTACGTAAATTTTATCTATCCGTACTCTCTCATATTAACTAGTCATATTTGAGGATGAATGTTCCCAAGGGGGAGAGGATGAATGTTCCCAAGGGGGAGATATTATAATACTTCGTATTTCCCTATCCTAGATTAACCCTCAGTACATAGGTCATCCTAAATGAAATTTTTATAAATACTCAGCAAATTTCATATTTGATCCTACAATTGCATAGGAAATTTAATTAGCTTTCTAACTATATAAAATTTGCCTAGAACCGACAACAGGGTAAGAAGTTATGGTAATTTTAAGTTTCAGTCGTTAAACATAGTCATTTAGGTCAGTAGCGCGTCGCAGAGTATGTCAAAATAGCAATCGTCAGTCTCTAGTGTTGCTCTATGATATTGGCGTGTCATGCCATAGACCCAGTTCATAATTGTCAATTTCCAGTGCACCAATGCATTCCACCGCATCACGATGCACTTCCAGTTCACAGCCAAATTGACGACGCAATACCACCACGTCGCACCATCATGGAATTTCCTAGTTGTCATTTTCCAGTGGCCTGGCGCAATAGTGTGCATCGCGCCTAGGGTCCAAATAGGGAAAATTTCATGAAAAATTTAAGCTGCGTCCAAGGTTAAAATAGTTTTTTCCCATAATTTTATTCCGCCCAGATGTAGGATTTAAGCCCTAAAAATGTGTAAAACCCTTCATTATTCACTTTTCCCCAAAATCAAAAGGTAGTTCTCTCTCAAGAAAACAAACCCTAGATCTCAAGAATCAAGGTCAATCGCAAGAATTTCTCTAAGAACTCATCAAATTAAGGTATGTTATATGTTCATTCATGAATCCTTACCTTCCATGGATCCTTAGAATCGTTTTTCAATATACAAGATTTATGATTTATGATTTCCATGTTTGAATTAGATTGAATTTATGTTCATGATGTTGTTTGAGGTTTAATCCATGATTTAGATTACGAGTTCCAAGAATTGATTCTAGTATGTGTTGACTTACATGGTATTCATGATAAACTCTTCAATTTGCAAGTTGATTGTTGTAACCATGTTAACCCGATGTGTTTATGATTTAATGAACCAAGTATGCTTCTTATGTGTTTGATATATGGTCTATGAGAATGAAATAATATCATTATAGCATGCTAACATGTATTCCCCATTCATGTACAAGTTAATGCATTACAAGTGTTTGATGGAATGTCTCTATGAATGAATCATGACCAAGTGAACATTTTTATGTTATTCAAGATTATATTTTTCTTTACTTTCATGCTATTAAGTCCTGGGGGTATTTAATACCCGAGATTTTAGCTTTTTACCTAGATCCAGTGTCATTTATAGAATATTATCAGTCATGTCATGATCAATAGTACTCTCAGTCCATTACAGAACTCAATAGGATTTAGTCAGTTACAGAACTTAGGAAAACTCAGTAATCTCAGTGAATTTAGTCCAGTTCAGTCCAGTGTAATAGTTTGGTGTTTTTAAGTTGGTTGTAGGATTCAGCATCGAGTGAACCCAAGGATGGGCTCTCACCTGCCAGCAGAGGGTGTAATCCTTAGAAGTAATCCTTGCGTTCCAGAACTACATAGCCAGTGTAGGGTGAAATATCATACCTACCAGTTGAGGGTTGATGAGGTAATCTACCTACCAATAAAGGGTACCCGCGTTCTTATTTAGGAAATTTACCAATAGAGGATTACTCTTCAGCTTATCTTTACCTATGGTATGATACTGATACCCTTCCAATTAGGGTTACAGATTGGACCCCATCTCAGTTATCTTATCTTATTTGGGGTATGTCCGTTAGATGATTACCTCCCACTATTTTAGTTTCGGTCTCAGTCTTCAGAATAGAACTCAATTTAGTTCTACAAAATTAGGACTGTCAGATACAGTCACTCAGCTAACAGTAATTCAGATTATTAATGATTCCACATTATTAGTATATTTAGTTATTAGTTATCAGGTTCAGTTCCAGTATACTCAGTCATAGTATGCACAGTATTTTTAGTAGTTACAGATCCTCCATGTATGTTAATCCAACTCTTGGATATCATTCAGTTAGTTATTGATCATACATATGAACCCATGCATTCAGCCTTACCACATTTAGTATACCAATATATTCCTACGTACTGAATGTATACCTATTTCTTGTACTATGATGTTTCATATCATAGGTTCGGACGCTTAGGTTCCTGACCGTGCTTAGCCAGATTCAGCCAGCAGCAACAGATTTAGTAGTGAGTCTTCATTTATAAAGGATATGCTTTTATTTTCTAGTCAATTTTAGACTTAGTTGTTTTATTTTGGATGTTTTATTACACCTATAAATATTCCACAAAATAGTTTTTATGTAACTTTTAACAACTTTTGGGGTAGTAACTTGTAAACTTTTTATTAGAGAAAGCTTGGAGCTATTGTGTAGGCCGGAGAGAATTGGTTTCTCCATCTTTATTTATTTTTCTTTGAGAATTCAAGATTCCAAATTTACTCTACTCAATTTGTAAGTTCATAATTGTTATTTTGTCTATGATTTTTAGTTGTGATTTTCAATCCATGAGTATCTAAGCCCACAAATAGGATTATAAGAACCATGATTGATTAACAAAGTAGAGGAAGTTCTAAGTCTTGCTCGATTGATGTTCTTGTGTGTATTGTGATTTTATTCGGTTTTATTGTTTTCTTAACAACTACAGATGTTAATAACTTGTCTGTATTTGACACTTACTTTAAAAGAGAGGTAGAAATTAGAAAAAGAAAATCACAACTATAATTTGAGGCTAACAACCCTCATCTAATTAGCTTGAGACTCAAAAGATAATAGTTAATTTGGGATTAGGACAAGGGTTAGTAAAGCAATACTGAGACTCAAAAGGTAATGAGTGAAATTCACCAAAGGAATTCAAAATACGGTTGGTGATACATAACTTGTAAGATTCTGCATGCAAGGCATTGAGAGAGTTTGACGAAGCACATAAGCCTGCGTAGTTAGGAAGTCAGGGGGAACATAGTCCTAGATAATCATTCTCATTGATTTTCTCAACGTAAACTAATATTTGTTTACTTTTTACTTCAATTTATGAACTATCAACTTGTTCTTTTTAATCTCTCTTTTTGAGAATAATTAATTAATATTCAAAATAACCGCATTGACCTAGGTCCTAATCATATTCCTCATGGGATTGACCTCAACCTATTTTTGTTTTATATTTGTTCGACGATCACTTTATACTTCCTTGCAAGGTGTAATTTTGGTGACATTGGTGGAGTAGGCCTAGAATAACTACGAATAGCCTTAATATTTATTGGGTCCACCAAACCATCCTTGGACACTACGTGCCCCAACAAAGCTACTAACTCAAGCCAGAACTCACACTTAACAACTTGGAACAAAGCCGATGATCTCTCAAAGTGTGGAGCAAAGTCATCAAATATTGCTCGTGCTCCTCCCTACTCCTTGAATATACAAGAATGTCATCAATAAATACTATCATGAAGCTGTGCAAATACTGCCTAAGTACATGGTTCATCAGATTCATAAAATTTGTTGGGCCATTGGTTAACCCAAGAGACATCACCAGGAACTCATAATGACTGTAACGAGTCCTGGAGGCTGTCTTACGAATGTTCATATCCCTAAATCTTAGATGATGGTAAACAAGCCATAAATCTATCTAAGAAAAGATTGGTGCACCCTAAGATGGGGTAAATAAATCATCGATACAAGGCATAGGATGCTTATTATTTACAATCACCTTATTCAACTACCTGTAGTCGATACACATATGCATAGAGACATTTTTTTCTTCACAAATAGAACTGGAGAACCCTATGGTGACACACTCGATCTAATAACTCATAATGACTGTAACGAGTCCTGGAGGCTGTCTTACGAATGTTCATATCCCTAAATCTTAGATGATGGTAAACAAGCCATAAATCTATCTAAGAAAAGATTGGTGCACCCTAAGATGGGGTAAATAAATCATCGATACAAGGCATAGGATGCTTATTATTTACAATCACCTTATTCAACTACCTGTAGTCGATACACATATGCATAGAGACATTTTTTTCTTCACAAATAGAACTGGAGAACCCTATGGTGACACACTCGATCTAATAAAACCCTTACCCAGAAGATCATAAACTTGACTATTTATTTTTTTACCTTACCAGGAGCCATAGAAATAAGTCGGGTTCCTAGATCAAGGTTAATAATAAAGTCTATATCGCACTCAGGATAAAAGTCAGGTAGGTTGGTTGGAAAAATATTAAGAAACTTCCGAACAACTGGACAGAGTCAAGTAGTGGACTCTCAGCACTGACATCCCAAACATAAAAAAGAAATGCCTTGTAACCCCTCAATATCAGTCTCCTAGCCCAAATAAAATAAATAATCCAAATCATCGCGCGGTTAAATAATACTCTACCACACTACCATGGGTATGCCATGCAGGGCTAAGGTAATAGTCTTTGAAAAATATTCCAAGATTGCATGGTAATGAGATAACCAATCTATGCCAAGAATCACATCAAAATCTACCATATCTAGGACAATGATATCAATCTGAGTATCAAACACCTAAACAGTTACCAAACAAGATCTATATACTGGATTTACTATTAAAGAATCACCCACAGGTATATCATACACAGTGGCACAAATAAGGACTTCATACATAAACCCAGCTACGATACAAAATAAGAAAAAACATATGAAAATATAGGATCGGGATCAAATAAAGCAGAAGCTGGCCGATGGTATATTTAAATCATACCTGTGATAACAACATTCAAAGCCTCATCCTCTAATCTACCTGATACAGCATGCAAATGGCCCTGTCCACTACTGCACTAGGTGTTTATCTGGCTACCTATCCTGCCTCTCTGCGGACCACCTCTAGAACCCAGGGGACCACCACAATAATAACATGCCCTGGGAACCCTGCTTTGTCTAGAAGATTTGAGGGATCTAGAATGACCATCCTGACTCGATGATCCTGATTAAACACCTCTCTGTGGCTGACTGCTGCTCTGACCACTGGAATTACTATAACTAGGTTGACCCCTATCTGTTATCTGAAGTGATGCCTTAACTGGCTAACTATATTGACCTTGATGCTGAGAAGGATGTTGTTGGGGATACCTACCATGAAATCCTCAACCTATGAATTATGATCCATGTGGCTCCCATGTAACTACCCTTATAATGAAGTTTCTTGTCGCTTCCCCCTTGGACCTCATGATCCATATCCTTTATAGAATAAGCATTCATTGTTATCTTAAAAAAAGACTTCCCTAAAGTCACCAAACATTGTATATCCCTATGAAGCAATAATCTCAATCCCTTAACAAAGTATCAAATTCGCTCACACTCCGTAGGTAGAATTATAGTGGTGTGTCTAGCTAACTCATAGAATCTTACCTCATTCTAAGCCACAGATATAGAACCCTATCTCAAAGCAGAAAACTCATCCTAAAGATTCGTATACATGCTACGAGGAATATACTTCCCTAAGAAAGTGTCACAGCCTAAAACAAGGCCTGGCCGTGATGGGTATCTCAAGTCCCATGTGGACCAAAGATTACCCCCTTCACCTATCCTAACCAATATATCAACTACAGGTAATGAATGAATTCTATCCAAATAATAAGATAGAGTAATATAAGACAAACAATAACTCATAAAATGTCTAAACCATTCTACACTACCACACACTAAACTATCACACCCGTGTCCACAGTAATCCACAAAGCCTCTACAATCCAAAGTCAATAAATTATTAGGATATACCCCCAATAATAGCCAAAATCTAAGTCTAACAATGCTTGTGACATAGAGTAAAAATACCATAAAATAAATGTCTTCTGAACTATGGAAGCTCACCACTTTAATGTCAAATCACGAGCCACTCAAACACCTGGTCACTGTATAGGAAAAGAAGAAAAAGCTCTGGTCCCTATATCATGTGGGGATACACTGCTCAGAGATGGATAGTGCTTGGAATGCTAGTATGTGACTCGAGGATAGAGGAATAAAGTAATGTCATTATTCAAAATTATGTCAAATCACCATGCATTCACATGTATACACACATATATATATATATAATTTCGGTAGAGGGAACGAGGCTTAGCATAAACTTTGAAAACATTAACCTGGGTTTTGTAGCAAAATGTTCATATAACAGGCACCCACGAGCTATATAGGCCCAACTTTCCTGAAACACCCTGGGTTCTAGTCCTTGGAGATTTCCTAGGTTTTAAGTTTCTGGACATCATATGACTTGAGAGTACTAGTCGTATGATAGGCTATGGTTTAGGAGGGGTCTTGGTCGTATGATAATTAGTGTGTTCTTGGTTGGTTTTTGTCCAAGGACGAATGGACATCAAACTAGTTATATGTTAGGGTATGAGAGGTATGATGCCAAACTGTATGCTATCCTATGTCTAGCCTAGATGATTCTATCTTGGGTATAGTTCTGAGGGTACTTATCGTATGGATGGATATGAGTTGTCCTTAGTGGTCATATGTTGGATATTGTTGGGGTCTAAAGATAGGATTGGGGTACGAGTGGTGGGTACCACTCATATGGTATAGTACAATTTGGGTGGTATGGAGTCGTACCCTCCTACGAAAAATTTATATAGTTTAAGTTGAAGGTAATATGGAAATTTCCTATCTTAACTCCTTAAGATCCTACGACTTAAAACACTATTGGGACTTTATTACCCTAGTATTCTCAATCTAAAACACTTTAAACACTCTCAAATCTCTCTTAAGGCTCTTGGTTCAAGGAAGGCTAAGGTTTCTTCCATACAATCAATCTGGGGCTTACAAGGATAGTTTTACTCCATCTTTTTCATAATATAAGACATTTTACTCAACTCTCATTATTAGTTCAAAATCAAGGCATGTTTTATGAATGGTTTTCATGGAATAAATTGTGATAATATTTGAGTTTTGAAATATATATGTCTTTTACTTATGGTTTTCATGTTATAATGGTGGATTGAACATGTGGTTGCATGGGTATGATTAATTAGTACTTGGTTTTGGTTTTGGAAACTATATTCTCTCGACATATTTGTTAAAATGCCTATGAGAATGGTTTTGTGATATAGTTGGACTTTCATTGAAAACTTTGCATGGTATAATATGGTAATGGAACCTAAACTGGTTTAAATGGTTAATTGGTAAAGCCTTGGTGTCCATGGCTTTATTTGGAAACCTTGTGGGGTACACGGGAATCCCCCAAGTAAACTTAATAGTGTAATGTATGGATACAAGTAAATCCTTAAAAGGTTAGCACAGGACATTGTTTGCAAGCTATAGTCAGTATAAAATACCACTTCTTGTAGCCATGGTTAATAATTAATAAAATTGGTGGTTTGTTTGTGTGTTAATTCTTTTAATTAGGCAATAATGGAGTGTTGTGATAGCTAACTGTGAAGGTGCAAATCTAATGGACGGATACTGGAAACTCATATTTACCGACATAAGGATTGGTCATGGTGACTATATACTTGCAGGACATACAGTAATCCCCTAAGTTATATCCATATATATGTATCATGGAGGGTGAAGGGTATACGGTAGTCACCTGCCCCTATGATATCTATGGTTCGTGCAACCCATGGGTGGTTCTAGGATGATTAAGCTACACATACCTAGTTTAATGATTTTAAAAGCATGCTAAACACCGGTTCCCCTTATCTACATGGATTATATATATATATGGATGTGTATGTGATGAGTGGTGAATTTACCACTCAATTATACTCAACAATCATGCACACTACTATGATTTAAAGATATAAGTGAGACAAATTGGTGATTAAATTTGCTAATTTCCATATTTTGTAGGCATACAGGTTAGGAGAAAGAAAGATGTGGATTTGAGCTGAAATGGACCAAAAAAAGAGAAAAAAGTGCAAATAGAGGACCTGGAGCAGGAACAATCCTCAGATACTGCGATTGTAGTCTGTAGGCCGCAATCGCAGTCAGTAAAGAAGGTCAAAAGACAACAATCATGGTGTCATTACCATGGTCATGGTATCCATGATCGCGAAAAACCTTCTGCGATCATGTCTAAGCGAGAATTTTGCCCATGGCAGTATTTTCATTTCACCCAGCCGAACCCAATTCCTCTTAACCCTTTCTCATTTAGGTATTATAGACTATTGATATATTCTTAATTTGAATTTTAAATCCTAACTTGGGCAAGCATTATAATTTGATTTGGAGACTTTGAATTTAGTATTTGTGAAGAATGGATGCTTTGAACAATCCCTATGGTATATTTTCTCCTTTTTTTCATGAGTAGCTAAATCTTTTAGTCTTGGGATTATGTTGAACTAAGGTGAAATTGTGTTTGGGTGATGATGTGTTTGTGTAATTCTTAGTTATTGATATGGATTCCATTATTTTTGGTCTAAATAGTTGGGATTTATGGGTGAAAACCTCAAATCTCTAAAATGGGTTTGTTGGGTGAAAACCCCAAACTCTTGAAAGCTTTCATTATCATTGAAAAAAAGATGTGGGTGAACTCTTGGGAACCCATAGCTTCCTTAAAAGAGGGCTATATGGGGACAAAGCAATAGTGGACAGTTAAAGATGTAGCTTACTATCTTTTTCCATATTAGAAATAAGGGTAGAGAGAGAGTAGGTTATGTCATAGGCATCTTCCTAGAAAATAAAGATGCCCAATTGAGGTTTTACGTGGCTTTTATTGATACACTCGTTAGGTACTCGAAAGAGTAATGGCATGACATCCTTGAGACCTTGTTGACAAACTAGCCTCAAGGACTTTCAACCTAGCATACCATGTCAACAACGGTTAGAACTTATACCAAGCCATCATGATCCTATGCACAAATTACCCTTAGGTAGACATAATCCCAAGATCCATCCAAAATTGAATTCTAGAATAAAAGTATTATCATTGTGTGTTTCTTGACTCGATATTGACAAAATCCTATTCCAAACTAAACCCCTAATTTTACATTATGTGTTTTACATTGTGTACACTTCGGTTATCTTTTTAGTAATTTTGACACCCATAGAACTTGAAATCTAAATCTCACTCGTGGATTAGACCTCAATAAAAGTTGAGTGTTATCCAAATGATGTCGTTGTTGGGGAGTGAAATTTAGCTTTCACTTGTGCGGTATTGATTTTATCTTAGGGTATACCCGTAGTGGTGTTTATTTTGGTTATTGTTTTTGTTTCCTTGGAAGGTTATTCCCTTAGTGTTCACGGGACTATGAGTGATAATGCAAGTATTGTCGGTTCCTTTGATGGCCCTCTTGCAAAGAACAACTCAATGATATTGGATGCTCAAGTGGCATCTGTATCCCTCCTACTCATGGAAATGGTGTTTTTCATGTCATGAGTTTCATGTTTCATATGCTACAAATAAATAGACTTTTTGGGAGGACGGGCCTATGAGGACCCTAATTTGCATTTCAAGAACTTTATAGAAGTGTGTGTGTACCCTTTGATATTGCACACATAACCCAAGAGTCAATCCGGTTACATCTCTTCCCATTCTCTCTAATGGTGGAGGTGGTATTATGGCTTCGCTCTCTTCTAGCCGTATTGATTACTTCATGGGATGAACTCATTGTGGCCTTCCTTGACCAGTATTTCCCACCCTCCAAGATGCTCAAATTGCATGATTATATCATCAACTTTAGTCAATTAAATAGAGAACCCTTGTACAAAGTTTGGGAAATATTCAATGGAAAACTCATGCAATGTTCCAATCATGAGGTCCCAGAGAAGATGATTCTCCAAATCTTCTACCGGGCTCTTGATCCTCTCAACAAAATCGTGGTAGACAATGCACTGGGGGGTCTCTTGTGATATTGACTTATCAAGCGGCTATAAATTTTCTTGAGGAAGTTACCAAGAAAAACTGGGGGTGGCATACCTGGGACACTGAGGTACCAAAAGGATCTCCTACGACCTATGTGGTTGACAAGGAATAAAGAGAGAGAGATGAGGAGAGAGAGGAGAATATGGAAAAAATGATGACTTAATTAGAGTTTTTGACGAAACATATAATGGGTATGCCCACAAAAGGGGTGAATACCGTGGCATCCAAGGCCTATGATGATGAAGAGGCCATGAAGCTTGATGAGGAGATTCAGTATTTGGCCAATTATCTGGGGGGCTCCCACCCCACCTATCAAAGGCAAGGTGGGAACCAAGGTTTGAACGAAAAGGATAGAGATCGTGACCATGATTGGAGGGATAGAGACCATGACTATGATTTTTATGTGCCTCCTCATGATTGGTAAAAGAATAAAGAAGGTAGCTCTCTCGACCCCGATACATACAAAGTTGAAGATGTCTTGACAAAAATTGATGAAAGTGGAGGGACCGGACAAAATAGTCCGTGAATTAAAAGGTAATTTTTTGCAAGTCAATCAAATGGTTGATTCCCAGTACGCTTCTATCAAACAATTATAAATCTAAATCGGTCAAATCTCCACTCAAATGAATGCAAGAACGAATGGGGGTCTTCCTAGTGACACTATTATGCACCCAAAAAATAAAGCTCAAGTGTTGCCAATAGTCACTTGGAGTGGTAAAACTCTTGGTGATCATTTGAAGGAAGTTGAGACAGAAATTGTGGGTGAAAAAAACCCAACATAGAGCACATGAATGTGAAGAAAAAGGTTGTGGTTGAGCCAAGAGAAGAAACCCCAAAATTTTAAGAACAAAGGGATGAAAACAACTGGTTGAAATTGATGATGATAAGCGAAAAAGTAATGTATTGCTCGCCGTTCTAATCCCTTCTCTATTTCCCCAAAGGCTTAAGAATAAATAGGAAAGTGATAATCATAAGAAATTTATGGCCAATCTTTGCACCCTCTTGATCAATATCCCATTTCTTAAAGATATTCAAGAGATCCCAGGATATACTAAGCTTATGAAGAAGTTCATGTCAATGAACAAACTCATTGAAGGTGACACCATCAAATTCACCCATGGTTGTAGTGCTATCATGAGTATCATAATTGTGGAGAAAAAAAAAGTCCTCAGTGCTTTTACCATCCCTTGAACTATTAGAACACATATGTTTCCTAAAGCTCTATGCGACCTCGATGAGAGTATAAACCTCATGCATTTTTTCATTTATAAAAATCTTGGATTGGACACCCCAACCCCAATATCTATGAGACTTTTAATGGTCGATTGGTCCATTAAAAGACTGTTCAGGGTCTTGTTTGATGTTTTAGTCAACGTGGATAAATTCATACTTTCAGCGGACTTTATCATTCTAGATTGTGAAATGGACCAAGAGGTTCCCATTATTCTTGGTCGACATTTTTTAGCCACCATAAGAGCCCTTGTTAACTTAGAGTTGGGTGAAATGAGGTTTAGAGTTCACGAGGATGAGGTCTCCTTTTGGGTATGTAAGACAAAGAAATAACCCATGGAACTTCAAGTGATATTGGTGATTGCTATTGAAGTCAAGGAGGTAAATGAGGGGCCCTTGAGGACCAAACTTAAGAAACAAGGAATAACTCGTGCCACGATGTAAACTAAGACACTATGTGGGAGGCAACCCACAAATGCCACAAAAGTGGCTCGTATCCTTTATTTTTATTTTTGTAGTGTAGATTTTAGTTTTGTCAATTGAATAACCAATGCATTTATAGCGCTATAGAGTGTGTTGGATAAGCTTGAAATGAGAAAGTGTGAAATTTTTGCATGATGACAAAACATGGGAAAATCTATCCAAATAAGAATTAAGATGAATAAGGGAAAATAGGGGTGCAGAAATGCCCCCAGTTAACGCGATCGTGGGACATTGGTTGTGATTACGGTCACCCATATACCAATAATTGTGGTACCCTAACCACAATCGCGGTCACATCAGTTATATAACTATCCAAATCCCTATTTCCCCCACACTCCCTTCTCAATTTTTATCTTTAATTAGACCCATTTCTAGTAAAATTTTGAGCATTCCAACAGCATCCTTGTATCCCTCTTGCATTATTTATCTTGTAGATGCCTCGAATCCATGCTTTAATATTAAGAACGGGCAATAGAATGCATGCTACAGAGAAGGCCTAAAATTATGATTTTCATGCTTAAATACTTAGTCAATTGTATTTTTGTGGTATTTAGCTGCTAGAATATAGTGTACACCTAAGTGGGGAAGTCTTGAGTACCTATATTGTGTTGGAAATTTAGAAAATGAAGAGCGCATACCAAGTGTTTGATAAATTGCCCAAATGAGTATTTGCTAATGGTTTTTACATTCTAAGGGCACAATCGACTGCCTAGTAGTCTTGTCCAGTGGTTATAGTGTAGATTCCTGTTATCAAACATGCATTGGGCATAAATTTTAAATTTTTGGGGATTGAAAAATTAGTTTGAAATCGGTCTCAGATACCGTAATCGCAGCCATCGAGACTGTGATCGCAACAATGCGGTCACAGCTCTATGGCTCACGATCGTGGTAAGTGAGGATGATTTTATGCCAGGGCCAAAAATTCTGCACTTCAAATTTTTATCCAAACACCACCAAGTACCCACCCCACGAGCTTTATTGGACAATAGAGCATACTTTGTGCATTTAAGATTGATGATTGATATAGTTATGTTGTTTTTCATTTTTCAGGATCATATCATGGAGGACTATGACCAAGTTTGATTTATGGCACCTGAGTGACACACCATCTGCTATAGTGATCTTTCAAGGACAAAGCTACTCCTAGAAAGAGGAATTTTCTCAAAGAAAGTGTCAGAAAAGCTTTTGGCATTTCATGACAGGATTGTAGCCATGGGGTGGCAGTGCTTCACCTTGGATCCTTGTAAGGCTAGTGAGCAATGGGTCCATGAGTTTTATGCTAACCTTAGTGCAGTATTTTTTTTGGACCCATCCAACATAATTATTAAGATCTAGGGAAAAGAGTTGGATTTTGGGGTAAAGCAAATCAATGATATCTACAGGATCCCAAATGAAAATATGTGTGAGTTTGAAGAAAAAGAGTGTGAATCAGGAAGTTGGTTAGTATAAAGACTTTGTCCAGGAATAGGTCTCTTGAACGAAAACTTAGATAAACATATCCATGAATGAATTCACTGTCGAGGCTCGAATTTGGTTGAACATTATGTGTAACTGAGTCTCTCCTTGCACCCACATAATAGCAGTCCAATATTTGTGGGCTCGGATGGTTTCTTACATTCCAGATAGCATTCCTCTGAATGTTGGTCAGCTCATGGTTTCTGACATAAAATTCCTTAAGAATTAGGGTGGTACGCATCTCTTCTTTCCTTTTTTGATTACTGAGCTTGGCAGGAAGGTCGGGGTTGGGCAGTACCTTGGAGAAACTGGGTGTGCCCAAGAACCCCTATCTATCATCTAAAAATTTAAGGTGAGGGCGTACCAGGCAAAAGTAAAAAGATAAAGATTGACTTGGGAAAGTCAACATGTGAGGAGCCTGAGTCTTATTGGCCATCCACCACCAAACCTTTTAAGGATATTGGGGTTAATATTATTGTCATTAGGGATCTTGTGCCAGGTTTTCCCCAGGGGATAGGAGAGCCTTCCACCACTCACCACTCACTACTCATATATGTCCCAGACTGATTATAAGAAGTATAAGGAGTACCAGAAGAAGTAAGTAGCTACCATTGCTAGGCTTGAGAGAGCATACTCATCCTTGGTGGCATCACATCATGATCTCTAGGTCTGACATGAGAAGATGGTAAAAATAGAGAAGCAGATAGACAAGTTCTTTAGCAGGATGTGGAAGGGAGTGAAGGGCCTATGGAAAATCTTAAAACCCCATGATAGACTTCCTTCTTCCCTATTATAAATTGATGATAAGGCCTCAGCTAAGTGGTTCGACCCTGGAGATAATGATGATGATCCAGAGATCGAGAATGATAGCATCTCTTGATTCGATTTTAAGGATCACCCTTATCTCTCTTTTTTTTGATTATTTATGCAGCGAGGATAATGCTACCTTTTTAGTTAGGGGTGGCTATCTCCATATTCATTTAATTTGGACCTGTATTATTGATATTTTTGGATACCTTTCTTTTTTTTGGATGAGTTTTATTTTTATTTGGGTTGTAATATTTGGGCACTCTAATGAATCCCACATTTGCATGGATTAGTTATTTTGTTCTTAGATTTCTAATTTATGTTTATTTTACTTATGACAATATCGGATGAGCTTTTCCGAATGATAGATTGAGTGATGACATTTTTAAGAGAAAAGCATCGTGATTGGGTTTTGAGCCATAAATGCAGGGGAATTCTTAGTACTTGTGGTATCAAGGTCACAAATGCAAGGAAAGTCTGAGTACTTATGGCATTTCAGTTTTGGGATCTCATTTATACCTAGGGAGAAAATTGAGTAGCTATTTGGTTGATTTTCCCATATGAAAGCCACAATGTGAGACAAAGGATTGGATTGGGGCCTTAAATAGCAAATTGTGTGTGGTGCAAATTTAAAGCAAACGCCCCCTTTTGTCCAAAAAATTTCAAAGTTCAAGGGCATGGACGTCCAAAAAATTTCAAAAATCAAGGGCATGGACGTGAGCAACCTTATAACAAAACTTTTTCTCTTTTTGTGACTCCAAAAATTTTGGCTTGTGAAAATTAGCAGATACTCCATTTTTTGTCTTTAGCAACAGGAGCATTTGAGTCCCCTTGGCGAATTTGCATTCCACATGTGGTGAGCTTATTTGTCCAAATCTCATGTGTACATGTACTATCTAGAACTTGCCCCATTAGTCTCTCAAGGTTAATTTTGATTGTACTTGGTCGGTGAGATAAACCTAGGCTATCTTTGTGACATCGGAAGTCCACTTTATCCTAAAAAGCCTACCCTTGCATAGATGTTAGCCCTAGTCACCTATTTTATGCCTTTGGACCTTTCTTTGGTAAACACATTGCAAGCCATGAGTATTTCAATTCTTATCCCTCTTTTGAACCCTATCCTCCTTGAACTAAAAAAATTACAAATTGAGGCTAAAAGCCTAAGTTGGGGGTGGTAAAGATTGAAAGAGGTAACTTTGGACCACGAAGTTGTAAGTGAGTGCCTAAGAGCTTAATCATTGAAAACAAATGAGTAAGGAAAAGAAAGGAGCTAACATAGAAAAGAAATGCATGAAATATGCGAAAGAAAGAAATGAAAAGAAAATGAGTGAACTAAGGAAATAAAAGTAGTCATATTTGTAAAGAAAAGAAGTGGTCCATGGTTAAATATAGGATGCAAGTGTGTGATGTAGATGTTCAAGGAGGGTGTAACCATGTTTTTCCCAAATAATATTCTACCCTACCCCAAACCTACATTACAAGCTCAAAAAGTCCTTTGTTATTTCCAACCAAGTATATTCATTATAGTGACGATTGAAAATAGGGGCAAGCCTATGGCATGGTACTTGTTAGCATCAAGAGTTCTTGAGAGAGAGAGTGATCCGCACTTAAATTCTTTGTTGCATATTTGATAACTTGGTGTATGGAATTTTTCTTCTTATGAGGATGCATGTAAATGAGTTGAGGTGGGTGATTTTGTCATCTCTCAAAAAATGAGGCAAAAGTAGTATAATATAATTTAGGTAAAAAGTGAGTCATTTCCAGAGTATTAGTGATTGTTGTATCATTGCTCTTAGGAGTCTTTTGCATCCTTGAAAATTGCATTTTATGTAGTGAGGTGTCGTTAAAATAGTTTTGCCCATGTGTGAACAGCTATTTGTGGTGGTAATCTAGTTGAAGTCAGTATGATCATTGGGTATTAAAATTTGGGCATACTTATGCAATGTCTCAAGGTAAGAAGTAGTGTTGCCTAAGGACAAGCAAAGTTAAAGTTATGGGTGTTGATGAGTGGTGAATTTACCACTCAATTTCACTCCATAATCGTGCACACTACTATGATTTAAAGATATAAGTGAGACAAATTGGTGATTAAATGTGCTAATTTCTACATTTTGAAGGCATACAGGTTAGGAGAATGAAAGATATGGATTTGAGCTGAAATGGACCCAAAAAGGGGAAAAAAGTGCAGTTGGAGGACCTGGAACAAGAGAAAACCTCAGTTACCGTGATCGTGGTCTGTGGGCTATGATCGCAATCAGTCAAGAAGGTCAAAAGATTACAATCACAGTGTCCTTACAATGGTTCTGCTAGCCGCGATCGGGAACAACTTTCTGCGATCGTGGCTAAGTAGTAATTTTGCCCATGGGCAGTTTTTTTATTTCACCAAGCCTAACCCAATTCCTCTTATAGGATCAAACCCTTTCTCTTTAGGGTATTGCACACTATTGATACATATTTGAATTCAAAGTTTAAACCCTAAATTGGGCAAGCATTTTAATTTGATTTGGAGACTTTGAATTTAGTATTTGTGAAGAATAGATGCTTTGAACAATCCTTATGGTATATTTTTCTCCCTTTTTTTATGAGTAGCTAAATCTTTTAGTCTTGGGATTATGTTGAACTAAGGTACAATTGTGTTTGGATAATGATGTATTTATGTAATTCTTAGTTGTTGATATGGATTCCACTATTGTTTAGTCTAAATAGTTAGGATTTATGGGTGAAAACCTCAAATCTCCAAAATGGGTTTGTTGGGTGAAAACCCCAAACTCTTGAAAACTCCCATCATCATTGTAAGAGGGGTGTGGGTGAACTCTTGGGAACCTATAGCTTCCTTAAAAGAGGGCTATAGGGGGACAAAGCAATAATGGACAATTAAAGATGTAGCTTACTATCTTTTTCCATCTTAGAAATAAAGGTAGATGGAGAGTAGGTTATCTCATGGTCATTTTCCTAGAAAATAGGGATGCCCAATTTAGGTTTTAGGTGGCTTTTATTGATACACTCATTAGGTACTCCAAAGAGTCAAGGAGTGACATCTTTGAGGCCTTGTTGACAAACTAACCTCAAGGACTTTCAACCTAGCCTACCATGTCATCAATGGTTAGAACTTATACCAATCCATCATGATCCTATGCACAAATTACCCTTAGGTAGACATAATCCAAATATCCCTCCTAAATTGAATTCTAAAACAAAAGTGTTATCACAGTTTGTTTCTTGACTCGATATTGACAAAATCCTATTCCAAACCAAAACCCCCATTTTACATTATGTATTTTACATTGTGTATACTTCAGTTATCTTTTTAGTAATTTTGATACTCATAGAACTTGAAATCTAAATCTCGCTCCTCATGGATTTGACCTCAAAAAAAGTTAAGTTATTAACAATGACCTTCCTCTACTATTCTAGATGGCATAGGTGAGTGTTATCAGTATGCATATGGTTGTTTACTTTGTTATTAAGGTTGGAATTATTTTATCCTTATCCTGAGTGCATGTTAGTATTCACTCGCTAACCCGTCTTTAGGCGTTGTATCTCCACGCGATGCAGGAACCAACTATACTTCTCCTGCTCAGTGATCAAATTTAGGATCAGCTTATTTTGGATTGAAGTGGTGAGCTTCCATACACAGTAAGTCTACATTTTATTTCAGGGATATCTTTACATAATTTTGTCACTTCATAGACTTTGATTTATACTATGGTCGGGGGACTGTCGTCCCAATCGACTATTGTTTTAGTTTCAGATAAAGGCTTTATGTGACTTCTATGGGTATATATAGGTGGTGTCAGTATGGGTTTCAGCCTTGGCATTGGTATTGGTATTGGGGATGACACCGTTGGACTATATTTGATTTATGATTGTTCTACTTTATTAGGGTTGACACCATTGGACTATATTTGATTTATGATTTTTGTACTTTATTATGTTAGATATATTCATAATTTAACCAATATTGGATGTAGGGTAGCTATGGTTGGGTATTTGGGGTGGTCTTTGGTCCCAATTGGGCTTGAGTCACTCGACACAACTAGGCCCTAGTTTGGGTCATGTCAGATTAGTATAAGAGCCCTAGGTTCATGGTCAATTAGGAGTCATCAAAGCCGTGTCAAGTAGGGTCTCCTTTAAATGTGTGTATTGTGCCACACTCATAAGAGAGGCTATAAGACATTTAGTATTGTTTTTCTTTCTTGTGTTTTGATTCAAGTTGTAGAATCTATGGTCTTGAACTCTTCTCTAACTCTAATTTGTTTGTTTTTCAGACCATGACTTGACGATCTTATACACACGAAAAATCCTTTGTCCCAACTAGGGACGATGTTATGGGACACGGTCTACTCATGGGATACATACTCGGTCTAGGGGTCCAGTTTTGGATTGTTCTGGAGTCCCCCAGGTTTTCTCTAGTCCTCCTCAGGATGACGTGATAAATGCTAAGTTTCGTCAGTCGATTTATATGATTTCTCAGTTGGTGGCTTCTCAGGTAGAGCGTGGTGCAGCTGCTACTCCATCTTTTGAGTGAGTCTACAAGGGTTGGCCAGTTCATGAGGTTGAGCCCTCTGAATTTTACTGGTGTTAAGGCGGAGGAGGATCCTCAGGGTTTTCTGGATTAGATGGAGATGATTTTTATGGTTATACATTCCATGAATATAGAAGGGGTGGATTTTGCTACCTACCGGCTGAAGGATGTGATATTCCAATGGCATGAGGAATAAGATCAGACGAGAAGTGACATTGATGAGTTATCTCTTTGGGAGACTTTCTCTAATACATTTCTGGACCGCTTCTTTCCTCAGAAGTTGAGGGAAGCGAAAGCAGAGGAGTTTGTTAATCTAAAATAGGGGAAGATGTCAGTCAATGAGTATGCCTTGAAGTTTTACCAGTTTTCTCGATATGCTTTATAGGTGGTGTCTGATATGATAGCCCGAATGAGAAAGTTTTCTTTGGGAATGTCCCGTGAGTTGATCCCTTAAAGAAAGGTTGCCTTGCTGATCAAGGACATGGATATTTCTAGGTTGGTTGTGTATATGAAACAGATGGAGAAGGAGAAGAAAAAGTAGGTTGAGATAGAGGAAAGTCAGGGTAAGAAATTTATGTTCTCTGTGCAGGGTGGTGGCCAACAGCAAAGTGGTAGAGATGGTGGTAAGTGGCCAAAGAAGAAGAAGTCGTCAATATATTTACCCAAATTTTGAGTCGGGGTCGAATCCACGAGGAAAAATGTGAGTGGCTATCAAATTAGCTTGAAACAACGGATACTTGCCCAATTCAAACCTAGAGTACAAGAAGATAAAAATAGGGGTTTGGAAAATATAACAACTAATATTTCTTTTTTTTGGTTTTCAAGTGTTAATTCGGGGATACGAATAACTAGAGTATAATCAATTAGGTACAGACCTTGGGTTTATGTCTTGCAAAGGAAAACTAACATGAGGGTGTTAACAATCAACTACACTTTTAGTAGATTAACTATAGGTAGGTTCAGTTAGGGGTTTTTGTGCTAGCATTTCAACAAAGCACCAAACTATCACCCTTTGATTCCTTTGAATACCAAATGGGTGTGTTCAACAATTGGTAACCAAACCAAAATTCAGGCATCCCTATTTCTAAGATGATGCCTAAGTCATAGCCATTCTGTAATTTATCCTTATTTCTAAGATGATAAAAAGGTAACAACTATAATCTAAGTAATTGTTCTTTCAACCCCTCTTTCAAGGATGGTTGAAGGATTAGGTTACCCACATCCCATTTGTCAAGGATGATGTGGGGATTAGGAAATTTGGTACTTTCACCAACAAATTCCATGTTATCATCAAGCATTTGCAAAACCCATCAACATGAACTACGAACTAAAGCTAACAATAATATTCCACACACATTTTAACCCTATTCATACATAACCCTAAGAAGAAAAAAACTAGCTACTCATTAGATAAATAAGTGAAGATAAACCCAAAATCTCCGTGCATTTGATTTATAAGAGGCTAAGTGAATGTTACTTCAAACTTTGGACTCAAACAAATCTTCAATGGGAGTTTGCTAATTCTCCACTTAGAAGCTACTCCAATGTATTCTTCACCTAAAATTAATACAATATTTTCTTCTCCAAGTATGGAGGCTAAAAACTAGACAAAGTTCCCAAAATTTGGGAATGTAGAATGAATTTCTCAAAGATATAGGGTTTGAGTCTATACGAGGACATTTGATATCAACCACGTGCATTTATGTTCCCTCCCTTGGGCTGCTTTTTCCACTAGGCTGCGATCGCACCAGCTTTGCCGCGGTCGGACTAGCATAATATTACACAATTATCGTAAATAAGTTCAATCTAAAGGTAGGGTAAGTCTAGCCTACCTGGACGCCAAAGCTAAACACCTCTTCGAGAAGTCTCCAAACAGTGTCCCACTAGAACCCGAACTTGAACAAATTGATACAGTTAATTAATTTCTCTCGGAATAAAATATGATATCACAGTATTTCCTGAAGCACTACATCTTCAACGTTGTTAGGTATACATGTTTGATCAGAATATAAAATGTAGTGGTACAAGGATGAAAATGGATGATAAAGTATGTCTTTAGGCAAAAATGAATTTCAGTAAATTGGAGAACTTTTTGTATTTTGTTCATAATGAAAAGTTAGGCAACAACAACATATATGTATATATAGATATATGCATGACTTTAAATGTTAGGCAAACTTTGTATAGGTGGCAGAATGCCACCACTATAAATGCAATTGTTCACACGTAGAAATAGAGGTGACAACATCCACCTCTTAAGTTTTATCCATTAAGCTTATTTTCGGATATTGTATAGGTTCGTGGTAAAATAAATATAATATTTTAAATATACTATAATTAATAAAAATTATTTCTAATAAAACCTCTATTGTGTAATAATAATAATAATAATAATAATAATAATAATAATAATAATAATAATATCTTAATATTTTTAGATTTACTATCTCCACTTAAAATATTAATAGACTATAAAAGCTATTATAAAGTAATATAAATATAGCATAACTTAAAGAATTTTATCAATATCAAAAATATTATAAAAGAGTAATAAATTATATTTCTATCAAATGCTTATTTAAATTAAGTATTCCACAGTATATTTGGTATTACTAAAATTCTCAAACGAACCATCCAAAGATCGAACTATCAGTCCAATATAACTTGAGGCAATTATAGAAAATCTCTAGAGCCCAAAAATGTATGAAAACAAAGAAAATGACCGTGAGGGTCATTACAAATATTCAACCATATTAACAATCGGATTTGCTAAACTGTCAAAATAGCATTAGATTCAATGCTAAAGAAATGTATGACAAATATTTCTTTTTAGATAATATTGAAACTTCTCAAATTTCTAGGCCTCGAGTAGGTGTCCATAATAGAGTAAAATCTCAACTTGATCTTTATTCTTCTAATAATTATGATTTATCTTGACCAGGATGATAATATTAGGAAATAAGGAAGGCATACCATAACTATTGAATTGGTGAGGGTTCGTGGCAATCAATTTTCAAAACTTAGCTAGATGGTGAAGAAAGTGCTAGCTATTAAGGATCATTAGTAGCTTCGTAGGCAACCTATAGTACAGCAACATTTCAAATCGGAGACCTCAGATATTCATTAGCAGAAGACAGCGTGAACATTTCGATGCTGTTTAGATATTGGATCAACTCCGAGCGAAGAAATCTATGGCTTCTAAAATTAGGTAGCCAATAAGAAGATTACTTAGATTCAGTCATTAGATGTAATAGTGACAATGACATGAAAATTCAAAATTGTCAAGAAGCTTTATCAAAACCATCTGTTGATAATGCTCAATCTTTACAAGAGTTAGAAAAAAAATTTATAGGACAATACAACTATTAGTAATATATTTGAGGCTTAGTTGAAACAAAACTCTTCCTAGAATGTGGCTGCGTAAATTAGACGCTATACTAATAGTTGTAAATCATAATACAAATTTGAATAAATTGGATTGGTTTTTATCCTTCTTTTTACTTTTATTTAATGCATTTTTTATTTGTTTTGAGTTTTTAAATTACAAACTTAGATAAAATAGTCAAATAACCCCTCAATCTATTACCCAATTAATAACTACATACCTATACTTTACGGAATTCTATTACCCTCCTGGACTATTTTAAAGTGAAATTAATTTCACCCTGAAATGCTGCACACAAATTTTGAGTGGACGGTGAAATACACGCACCAACCCATATTTAACATGTATATTTACTATTTAAAATTATTTTTTATTTACTTTCTTCCTCATTTTTCTTCTTTTCATCACCTTCCACCATTTTCAACTATTAAAACAACATCAAAGGTTCTACTAATGGCTAGAAATGTAAAAATAGGCCAAATTTCTAAAAATTCTGAATAAGAATCTTCTTTTTGTAATGAATTTGAACAAAAAATATTAATGGGTATTGTTAAAAATATAAATTCATCAAATGGGGTTGAAGTAAAAATCAATCTTTTTTGCATGGGAAAAGCAAGAAATTAGTTTATTTTATTTTCTTCTTCAATTGTAAATTGTGTGTAAACAAAGTTACAGATCTAATATTTATTTTTGGGTTACTTGAAAAAGGATTTGTATGCACGAAAATAGCTATGGATGTTTTTATTTCTAGCCAAGGACACTAGGATTATTTTCATGGATGCATTGTTAAATTGCTCAAATTGGGGCAATGAATACTACTACCTGAAGCATAAATACTAACCTTCATTTTCACATTCATCTCAAAATTACATATGAATTTGTAGAAAATTCAAAAAAAAAAAAAAAAGGTTTAGATTAAAATCGTCAAATTGAGGTTTCGAAGAACAAAGAATAAAATTTGACATTTCAATTGATCTTGTGAGCTGACATTTAAAACAATGATTAACAGCTCCAATAATATCAATAGAGAGTTGGTTTCAAAAATTTCCCCATTCCATGCACAAATTATAGAATCAAAATTTAAGAATTAAGAGAAATCTTAAAATTTCATGGAGAATCTAGTGCGTGGAGATGGTGGCGGTGGCGGTGGCAATGGCAATGGCATGATGGAGGTGGAGAAATTGGTCTATGTTGCTATGAGGAAGAAAGAAAATGCGTGGAGATGGTGGGAGTAGCAATGAAAATGGCAGTAAGAGGTGAAGAAATTGGTCTATGTTGCTATGAGGAAGAAAGAAAATACGTTAGAAAAAATAATTAAAAAATACATATATAAATGAAAAGAAATATTAAAATAAAAATTTAATAATTTATTTTCCGTGCTCACTCTCTCAAAGAGAGTGAATTACACTCACCTTGCCATGTAAGTATTTAGGGAGGTAATAATTTCAATTTTAAACAGTTCAAGGGATCATAAGACTCTCGTAAAATTGAAATGTATAGTTAAAATTTCAAGTATAGGTTGAGGAAGGGGGGAGGGAGAGGGGTTTAGCCCATTTTCTCTACAAACTTATAAACTTCAAATATTATAAACTTAAAAATTTCAAACTTAAAAACTTATAATTTATAAACTGAAAAACTTGGGGAAAAAAATACTTTAACAAAATTAACTTGCAAATTTATAAACTTCAAATATGATAAACTTAAAAAACTCCAAAACTTTTACACGAATAATTATAAATTGAAAAACTTAGAAAAATAAAACTTAAACAAACTTTAACTTATAATTTATAAACTTCAAGTCTTATAAACTTAAATTTCAAATCTTAAAACATTCAACTTATAAATTGAAAAATTTAGAAAAAAATACTTTAAAAATTACAAACTTATAGATTGAAAAACATAGAAGAAAAGAACTTTAATAAACTTAAAGTACTTAACTTACAAACTTAAAAACCTAAAAAAAAATTAAAAAATTAAAACTTAAAAGTTGAAAAACTTTAAAACAAATTCTTGATTCGTAATTCAAAATAAAATTTCTTTTTCCTTAACTTTAAAAAACTAAGATATATTTTTTTAAAAAAAAATTATTCACTGTCCCGTCCCATCTTGATCCGTCTTGGTACTATCCCGGTATATAGTGGAATGGGACAGGATCCATTTTTTTGCCGATTATCCCAGCCCGATACATCCCAGTACAGGTCCCCATCCCGGTCCAGGGATCCTAGTCCGTACCGTTGCCAGTTCATCGTGGTCCGACTGTCCGATCCCGTCCCAACGCCCAGTCTGACTTCAAACTCATTAAATGAAGTATAAATTAGTATGTTTAGGATATGGGAAAGTAATTGCTTTGTTAATGCGTACCCTAGTTTGGTATAATGATGATTTGTTGCTGAAGATGATGAATAATAACTTGGACTATTAAAGTTTGAGTTGATAATTACCATTTCAATAGACTAGAATGTTATAAATGAAACTTATGAGAACAGTTGTGTTGAAACTCAGATTTAAAGGTTGTGTAGTCATAGTTTCAAGTCCTAAATGAATTATGTTCTACCTAATTACATAATTGTTGATATGAATGGGATCAATCGTATAGGTTCTGATTAGACATTAGTTGATGACGCGGGATCATATGGTGGTTGAACTTGGAACACAAAGCGACCCCTCCCATTTTTGTTCCACCCCCACTTCGACCTTTTCCCTTTCATTTTTGTTTTTATCATTGTTTAATATAATTATATTCTATGGGCACTATGTCAAGACAGTTGCCAAGAAAGTATTATAATACTTCTCTTATAAAAGACATTTTTCAACTGTGATTTACAAATTGCATATTTCCAATTTTTCATAACTCAACTAACGATTTTGAAACTGCCAGAACACTAAATATTAAAAATGGAAGGATGTTAAAGTTAAAAGTTAAAAAATGAAAATATTCATAAAAGTTATCTGCATTTGTTTGGCACATGAAAACGTGTATATGAGTAAACACTCTAAGCCTTTTCCACTTCTCTTAATTAATTTGATTAACTTAATGTAGTAGTATTTGACTTCATGGAAACGTTTATACTGTTGTCATTCCAAACCAAGTTCATAGAATGGTATACGAATTATGTTTTTAACGTAATCTTACAACTATTTTGCTACTCAATCTTCATTGACGTTCTTAAATGGAAGATCAGACATACAATTTGCATTATTTGGTCTACTTACAGAAACTACACATTGCTGAAATTGTTGAGCCAAAAGGGCACGCGCTTGCATCAACGTTCTTAAATGGGTTAATTATTTTGCAAGAATCAAAATTTTGTAAAGTTGGGTACTCATCCATATGGGGTACAACGCACGCATGCTCAGAAGTCGAAAACTAATATCAACAAGAAGCAAAAACTTTAAGAAACTGCTAAAAGTATATGAAAAAATGGAACTGACTCAGCAAGACTAGGCTGTTCCTGGAACAATGAAAAATAGAAGAACAAAAAAAAAGTGCAGCTGTTGATAAGATAAAAAGATTTCCCTGAATAAAGCATTAAAATTAAATTTTATCAACAAGACGCCCGTCCTTGAAATACTTACAGAACTTTGGAAATTAATCCTTGACAGAAAATAGTACAAAATGCAATATAATGCATCTCTAAATAGTTCTAGATATTTGTAATATCCTCGATCCTCCATCTGCTACCTAGCTGCAAAAAACTGCCTCTTCTAAAAGAATATTACAAAGGAGATATCAGCACCTTATGACACACAACAGAATGGTTATTTTATCTAGCCTCCATTTCTGCCGATCAGCAATCAACTGCAGCCTGAAAGAATCACGGGAAACAGCCCCAACTCCAACAAAAACGACCAAATTGCATGCTTCACTCTTTTAGTGTTTGTTTGTTTACACCAGTAGCTGAAGTAAAACCTTGAATTAGTAGGGACCCATGGGTGGCATACCAAATGGAGGCATTCCCATTCCACCCATTGGAGGTGGCGAAGGTGGAGCAAAACCTCCTCCCATACCTGGCATTGGTGGAGCAGGCAAAGCCAGAGGTAGCAACTGCGCATACATGTTCTACAACCAAAAGTGAAGAGGTTTAGCGATGGCTTGTTTACACATCAAGCAATTACAGGAATGGCCATTTTACCACATAAAAATGCATGTCTTTAATGTCACACTTCAAAACATTACCAAAAGTTTTTGCAATGGTGGTTATGTTCCTAGCTATTAAGTAGACTGTAGACTACGAAATTACTTGCAATATATATTACAGAATACCTGTTGCTTCATAACGTCCTTCTCTTCATTCTCTTTGGCTTTTGCTTCACTTTGAGCCTCTATTTTATCTTTTATCAGCTCATCAACCTTGCCAGTATATTCTCGAATAAACTACAAGAGAGAGAGAGAGGAATCAGAAAATAGCTGCAGATTACACTAGATATCAACAAGCAACAGAGAATCAGAAAACTAAAGCAGACAACAAAATGATTACTGCATATGAGCAGAAGCTAGGAGGCAACAATGATGCTATGACATGCATGTTCAACAAACCCAGTGAATTCCCACCAAGTGGGGTCTGGGGAGGGTAAAATGTACGCAGTCCATACCGCTACTTCCGAAAAAGTAGAGAGGTTGTTTCCAATAGACCCCCGGCTCAAGATCAAGAATAGTTAACACGGTCATATGGGCATCTTTATATTTTTGAAAAATTGACCATAATCATAGTGAACTATAAACAGGAAATAACCAGAAATAGAATCCAGAAGAGATTCAATAAGAACATCATGTGAAACACACCCAAAGGAAACACAAAACCTTTTTTATTTTTTGGACAAGTAAACAGGTTTTTCCAGAGTAAATCAGATATACTTGCAGCCTTGCTCTGACAAGTACAAACAGGTTTTTCCAGAGCGAATCAGATATCCTTGCAGCCATGGCAAGGCTGAAAGGATGCACTAGCATACACATCCATCAGACAAGGCGTATTAAACGTGGGGCTAAATATCCACAAAGAAAATCAATGCAAAAGAATATTCTCCTTGAAAGAAGACAAGCATGTGAAAATATTGACACGGGGTTAGGGTGGAGAGTCAGTTACCTGTAACAGGTAAGGGAATGCAAAGTCGATCATATTATTCATCCACGCTAGCTCGAGGGTAACATCCGGGCGAATCAAATCATAACAAACAAACAAGCATGACGTGAAGCATTCTTTCTTTCCCTGCAAGAGCACATAGCAAGAATCCAAAGCTTGAATCCATCCATAAATTTCGAATAATATTCAAACTTTACCAAATAACTAACATTTCAGATATCAGTTATTACAAGCTAGACAAGTATAAAGCAATGCAATATAAATGCACTCCAAGTCACATATAGACTTTTCCTGAACAGAAGATCAACTTCCAAGTAAAATATGACTCACTTCTCCCGAGTCTTTCCCAAGCAATAAATACATTTTGTCTGGCACTCCCAAGTTTTATCTCTACTACCATATCCATACCATGAGCTGGTTCTTTCATGTTCTAAGATCTTTACTTTTTGAAGAGATCGTTGGTCTTCTAGGGAATCCTCCAACTTTATACAATTGAAACCCCAATTATGCCAAGATTCTTCACCAACAATACTATTAACTTGGTACATTTTCTGTAGTACTTCTCACTTGCGCTTCTCTTTAGGTTTGTTTATTTGTTTGTTGAGGTGAAGAGGGAGAGAGAGAGGAGGGGGGATGGTATGGGTGATTTTTGAAATTCCACTGATACCTGTTCAATGAAGTAAACAAGCAACTCTTCAGCTAGTTCGCGATCCCCAGATTGTGAGGCAGTTTCCATTGCATCTTTGTAAAGATTATCTTTCTTCGACAGGGCAATGGATTGTTTCCACCGACCAGCCCTTTTATAGATATAAGCAGCAACACGCCTCATCTCAAGAAGCTCGTATTTCTCTATCTGTTTCATTCACACAAGAAAAAACGAACTGTGATCAGATATCTGATAAATACACTTACATGAAAATTATTACTGGGACAAAAAAAAAATATGTGATAGGATACAAGGGAAGGCAATTTGGTGAACTATCTTTTACCTTCTGCGCAAGAACAATCTGATCAAAGTTATCATGCAAATCTACTGATTCACGTAATCTATCATAATCTTCTTCTTCAACATATATCTCATTAAGGGCCTCATTTACAGCAGAAACATTGTTACTCTGAACAGCAATCAAGTAAGGCTTCACTAGGCGAAGATGACCAGCCTGTTATAAATACCAGAAGAAGAAAAAAGGAGAAAAAGAGGGATTAACATCAAACAATCAACATCCAAACAATCCTTTGTAAGTAAAGGCTTCTACAAAAGTAAGACCTTTCTCATTATGTCGACTACACGGGTGTGGTCCACCCTAAGTGCAAGAACATTTAGAAGATCATTGATGAGATCAGGATGTTCTTGCAAATAGAAGTGGACGGCCTTGTAATAAAGCTCCACATTAGCAACTTTGATAGCAATGTCTTTGAACTGCATATGATCCCAAGCAACTGGAGAATGATTCATGACGGTAGTAGCAGCATTATCAAATTCATCATATTGGATATACAAATAAGTGAGTTCTTTCCAGTGTTGCTGCTCGTCACAAACACGAATAAGCTTGGGAATGTTTAGACGGGTGGAAAATAATTTTATGTGTTCCATAAGCTTCCCGTAACGGTATCTGGCATAAAGGACACCAAGTTCTGTGAAGATACCCATATGGGCTCGCTCCAAACCCAGCCCACTCTCCATAAGGGAGATTAATTCATTGAAACATCCTCTGTTTTGGTAATATTCACTCACTTCCTCCAGATCATCCACCTGACAAAGTAAAATAGATACAACCAATCATCAATATTCCAGATATTTTCAATGCAATTTAGATAAGCATGTTGAAACAGAGATATAAACAAGGATCTCCCGGTAGTAACTTATGAAACGCAATGCTACCTGTACTATAATGTTAAGCCCACAAATCTGAGCTAAGCGGAACTCTTCAGCGTCAACACAAGCAAAGCAGACTTCTTTCCACGTTTTTGAACTATTTGCTTTGCGTGCTGCATCAACAGCACCTTGAAATTGATTTAGCTTCACAAGTGTGCTAGCAAGTTTTGCCCAGTTAGAAATAAAAGCAAATATGATCTTTGCAGCCTCATACAAGGCTTCATCATACAACTTGTCACCAACATTCGGTAGATAGGCAACATTTGGCATGAGAATAAACTCTTCAATGTCACTCAATCGATCTATTTTAGCATATGCATAGATTATTTCACTGTCAACCTTGGGCTCCTTTGTCTTTTGCCTCACCATCAGCAGATACTTCACTAAGTCATGGTAAACATCGGCATCCTCTGCAGCACGAATGACATCCAAAAATTGGGTGGCATCATCTGCACGAATAAACGATTCAATAGCATCACTGACTAATCTTTCTCTCAGTTGAGCTTTAGCCACTTGGCTCCAAACAGCATCTTCTTCAACTCGGAATGCAAACTCGACGGCCCGGTTTATATCACGAATGTTATCTAGCAGAACATTGACAGCCTGGACATTTAAATTGAACTTCTTGAAGATTGCAAAAGCTTCTTCATAAAGTTGGGCTTCTACAGCTACCTCCCCTACTGCAGGTCCATCAAAATTATCAAGCCTGTTGATATAATCCATAACTCTAGATGGATCAGCTTTAATGGCTGTTAAGATGAGCAAGTTTTGCAGATTAAAGTTCCCACTGAATGCAGAGTTCTGGAGGACAATCTTTTCAAGAAGCTCAATTAGTTCATGTGGAAGATCGGCAGTCATAAAAGCTTTAACAGCAGCAGAAACTTGTTCTGGGCTTTTGCTCTCAGGCAGAGCAGTGGAGACAACTTGATCAATAAGCTGCCGTCTGAACTCATTTTCAAGGTTAAGAACTTTCTCCCAAAGGTCGCCATCCATCCTCTCAACGACATACCTAGGGACATTAGGAAAATTTGGTTGTTTACCTCTAGAAATCTGATAAATCAGCATTGAAAGAGCAACTACCAAATGAATAACAAACCTGGCTTGCAGTTTGAACAAGGCGTTCTTGTTTGTTACATTAATAAGTTCGTCATCACATTGTCCTCTCCTATATGCAACAACAGAAAGGGTAGGATCGCGCTTCTCACAATATTTACCCACAACACGTGAATCATAATATGGGTTAGTTGTCAGGAAATGCTCTGGGTTGTTGTTGCTATCTATGATGATCTTACCCAGAGCATTGTGTACATGCACATCTTGGCTTCCTTCACTCACGAGATGCTCCAAGAACTGAGTAAGAAGTCGGAGGCGATTCCTGACAATAAAGACGTTACAGCTTAACATGAAAGTTTCCAAGGACCAATTATAAAACAATTGTACCAGATGTATTTATATTAAAAAACCTTTTTTCACATTCATCCACAAGGGGCTCAACCGGTAGCAGAGAACGAACAGAAAGGATCAACCCTTTAATAAAATCCTCAGGACACTCGTCATCCAATAGCTGTCCCACAACTAAAGGAGCATTTCCTGGGTTCACCTATACAATGGCAGATAAAAATTCAGAAGTCATAAAATTGCAAAAAAGTTCAATAAAACAAGTACATTGAAACTGTACCAACCTTTTGGACATAACCTTCAATATACCGTAGCATGTTATTGGTATAGAGGTAGTGTGTGAGATCAGGAACAAAACCAAAACGGTCACAAACATTAATTAGAGGCCGAGCATCAGGAAGTTTGGCTTCCATCAAGAATTTCTTAGTCTTTTCAGGGTCATAAAAGTTTGATTCTCTTGTCACACGCTCAACCTCCTTGATTTGTCCAGTCTTGGCAGCGACCTCAACATACTTGAAGTGAATATCAGGATCCACACTGCAGGAAATAGAAAAAGCCAATTAACCAAGCCAGCCAAATTTTTAAAGAGAAAGCTAGCAAAAATATCAAGTTATCATCTCCATGAGTACATACCTGGAACTCAAATATGATCCTAAGAAGAAGTACAACCCATCATAAGACTTGAATTGCTCAAAAAGCTTTATGCAGGCATCAACACCCAACTGCTCACAATACTCTTTAGCCACCTGCAATACCACATCATAATCAGACATGTTATTGGTATGTCCCGCTGCCCAGAAAATAACTGAACATTACGGAAAAAGATGATGTGATCGCATGATTCAAAAATCTTTAATTTATTGTTGATTTGGCCAAGCTTCTAAAAGCAACTTAGTTGAGAAGCACTTCTATCAAAATAGCTTTTCATAGAAGTACTTGTAGCGAGTAGCAGTTTGTTGTTCAACCAATTCATTTGAGAGGTACTTTTTCAGAATTTGATAAACAGATTGGGTTTGGCCTATCATTCCATAAAGTGTTTCTGGATTTATAATTACGATAAGGATATTATCAAGGTTCATATACAGTTGGTATTATTTACACAAATAATATAAAATATTAATCATGTAAGACTTTACTTAAGTTTTTTCATTTAATTAAAATATAAAACATGAAATAAAAATATGAAATAAAAAAATTATCAAGAAAATAAAGATAAACCAAAAAAGGAAAAGGAGAAGCGGATTGTATTTATATTTGAGAGAGATGAGTTAAATAAGGAGGGATGGTTTGATAATATAATTTTTTTGCAAGATAATATTATTTTCTGCCTTCGTTTCTATTTCTTGAAAGGAGAATTTTCTAGCTTCTTCCCAAAATCAAAATAACTGCTTTTCAAATGCTGTTTTTCCTGTTGGGCCAACACCTCCAATCTTATCAGAAGCTGGCCAAACAGGCTATAATTTCCACCACACATACTCCTGTGCAAGAATATATAACCCAAAATGAGTACCTGAACAATTATTTGAAGGTTGCCTTTAATATTGATCACTAGCAAGTCCTTCATGCACTCAAGAGCCCATTCACGCGAAATAGTCCCAAAGAACTCAACCAGAGCCTGACAAACAATATAGTTAAATACAAGTCTGCTCTCTCGAAAGAGAAAGTCAATGCAATCCATAAGAGCATAACAACCTGAGGCTCAATCGCATGTGTGTTCACAATGACACGCTTGATATCAGGGAGTTCAGTATAGTGCTGCAGAAATTATACACCAATTAACCAATTTGCAATCAGATTAAAATAAATGCAAATGACAGAAAACCATCCAACCTGCAGAGCCCGCACATATAGACCAGCTTTTTCACAAAGTTGAGCAATTCGAGGTCGATCATAGTGACTGAACATTCCGTTTGCTAAAATAGCATCTGCTACATTGGGAAAAGTCACGAGATTGATTTCCAATACCTGTATAATGGAGGCATTACAATCGAAAAACAAAATGCATAAATAGGAAAAATGTCTTTCTACAGGAGAAAAGAAACCTTAGTCTGCAAAACACCATGTTCTGGAAGGTTAGGTTTCAGAACATCCAACAAAAATGCTGTTGCCTCGCGAATCATGTTCCTCTGATGAAAAAAAAGAAAAAAGAGAGAATCTCATCATGTATATGTTGCACACAGCAGAAAATGGTAAATAAACCTTGTAATGCACCTAGTTTAATGCCTTTAACAGAGAAAATATTGGAGTGAACTGTGTCAGTATAATAGTAAACAAGCATTTTGTCATCACTAAGAAGCCAATTAACCTGTAGAAAAAGGTCAGTGATTGTATTATAATCAACTGGACAACCACCTTCCATTTGGGACATCATGAGTGCGAAGTTAACAGCTCCCTGCATATACAGACACAATAGTTCACATCAATCCAGCAACTAAGCACCATAGGAGAAGTTGTATTGATTTTTGCTTCAAGAAAGAAGCAATTTACAAACAGAGCAAAATTTCAAAGGCATGTCAGTAATTGTTCTCTCCAAAACATAGGCGTGTGATATCCGAAACTGTTGAAGATTCAATACTTATAATTAAACCATTTCCAGCATACCTGTGGATCAGATCGAAGAATAGTTTGCAGGAGGAACAGATAGTCAGGCGTATAGCCAACCTATATAAACAAAAAACATTTATAATTACCAACCTCAAATACAGTCACCATAGAAATGCTTGAACTGATTAAAACATACATGTCAGCTCTGAACAAAAACAAATTTACATGATGACCAGCAAAAATGCATATCTAACCTGCTTGGAATATATCAGAATCTTGTCAAACTCCCTGCGCTCAGCGAAAGCAGCAACAACTTTTGGCGTTGCTCTTGCTTTGATGTATATCTTCAAGGCGAGATCATTATCAACAGTCTACAATAAAACGTTTACAGCTACAGTCAGCACCTTAAGCTACGTTAAGAGAGAAATCAATCAAAGTGGTTAACAGAAGAAAAACTAGCAGCATTGAATTCGAAATTTAACCTTCACAAGGTCGCCAAGTTCCTCACTACACTCCAACTTATCCTCCGCTAACCAGTTCTCCAAAAGGTTCTTCTTATTTTGGTTGACAACAAGGCGTGACAGTTCCACTGACTCAAAAGCATTGAGCTTCCTTTTTGTCAGAAGTGTCCCAAAGTACTGTAAAAGAGGAGGTGTTTGCCCTGGTTGAACAGGAACACTCTGCAAATAAGACAAAAAGACACATAAATACAGTGTGCATAACCTTTTGTATAATAAAACTAGAACTGCAATCAGTTTATTCTTGAAACTCAGCCTTGGTGAGCAATAAATATTGTGACGGAAAAATTGTCCAGGTAACAAAATCAATACCTGAAATTTGGCAACAGTATCAGACGTACGGAGTATGCCCTGAGGTGATTCCGCAGCAAGCTCAGCAGCCTCTTTGTACTTGGTTTGAGCAAACAATTCTTGGAAGCGCTGGATAATCTGAGACAAAATTAATAGATGTAAGACCATTGAAGGAGCAGAGAGAAACAAAATTTCCAGATGTCGATTCCATCAGAGTAAACAGCTCTGATAAGATCACCAACTGCTGAACATTGACAATAAAGTAAAAGCGACTAGTCACGTAGAATCTAGTTCTAGCAAATGATCTCAATAACAAACAATCTATTTTAGTACTTCTCAATTTAAAAAAGGAAGAGTTCCAAGACTAATAACCAAGCTGCAGAGAGAACTAGTTACCAGAGTTAGAAAGTTCCACGGGCAAGAGATATCATACACTTAAAAAAAGGGCAGAAATCTCTCCCAGTGCGAAATTATTCAAAACAACGATATACTGAAAAAGATATATCAACTTACCAAATTCTCGGCACCGGGAAGGTTTCCTCTTTTGGCAAGGTTGACAGCAAGCTCCAGATTGTTCAACTGCAACATGTGTAAAAATTTGACAGCTTACAAGAGTTCATCCAACATTTACACTTCCGGAAAAACGAAAAGATTAAAGAAATCAATGGTCACAGAAAACAAAGAAACAGACATACTTGGCCACTGACAAAAGGTATAATAGTTGCTTCATTTACTGTGGCTAGCAACACTTGGCCTCGCCTGTTGATGGCATAGAAACCGCCAATTGACGAAGCTTCAGCTGTCAGGAAAATAGGGTCCGGGCTAATCCTATTTCTGTACACTGCAGTAGCTGTTTCCAGATCATAGACAAAAAGAAGCCCAAGCTTTGTGATGACATAAACTAAACTATACTTAAGAGATATCTGTGAAAGAAACAGAATAGTTGTGTCAGAAGAACTGAATATACAGAAACACATGACAAAGCGACAGAACAAGTAAGGCAACTGATACCTGCATGGAAACTGGGAAATCATCAGCAAAATCTGGAGGGAAGAAAAGATCAGCCTGTTTTTTTGTAAACGAAGGCTTCCCTGCAAACATTTACCATGTTAGAAATTGGACAAAGTTACACCAGGCAATTCTCACCACAGTGTTACTAAGAAAACCTTCAAGGATAAAATAGTGGTGAAAGGAAAATAGGACATGGCATATTAACCTGGCTGGGCTCCCAGCTCAATGACATGCAATTTTGATATAACCTGTCCAGCATTCAAGGATTTCGTGGCAAAAGAAATGAGTATGGAATCCCTATCACTTCCAGGTACCTGAGTAAAGCATACAACAGTTACAGAAGGAAAACATTGAAGCAAAGCTAGCCCCAAAAAAATTATATAGAGGAGCTTTTCTCACTCTGAATGATGCAAATGATGCAGCGTGTGCCTCCAGAGATTGACTTCGCTGCTGATCCACTGAATATAATTGCATATTTCCTTTGACCAGTTGGGGCCTCTAATGACATGAAGGAAAATGGTAAAGTCAAATTACAAAAGAATGTCTTTGTTATACGTTGTAAATTGGAAGAAAACATCAAAATAGTAATGTATCCACCTAGAACACATCTCAATGAACGTTTAAAAAAGCCAGCCGCCTGAGCTTTAGATTTCCTCTCCACTCCTCTTCCCCTCTCTCCCCTGGTGTAGAATTTACCTTGTCAATAACCTAATTTTCAACCCTTCATCAACATCATCTAGTGCATACAACAAATGACCACTTTTGGTCCAGGTTGCTGCAGCTTAAAGTATCTAATATTCAGGCAACAAAAGTATTGCATACAGTACTATGACCAAGCCACTACATGGAATATTCCTTTTACAATTCAAAGATTGAAAACCACCAACAATCAGCATGTTAAAAACAAAAATAAATGAGGGTAGATAGAGGAACAGTAAAACATTACATAATAAAATGTAAAACAACCGTCAAAACCTCACATGACCTTTCCTGGCTTTCCCTCGCTGATTATACTTAGGGAAGGGGTTTAATGATAGAAACAAAATCTGCTCCAAAAATAAAACATCAAAACTAACATTAACAGGACAGGTTTAACAGCATTACATACCTCCGGTGAACCAGGGGCAATACCGATCAAAACCAACCATTTCTCTGAAGGATCACAACGATAATTGATTATTTGATTATTGGCTAGATTGGCTGTTCTATCAAACATCTTTAAAGGCTCAGCATCACCTGAATAAAGACAATAAACTCATCTTAAGGACAGACAACCAACCATCACTTAAAAAAGAATAGCCAGAAAAAGTAATACACCAAAAAGGACCTTTATACACTCAAACAGGAGAAAGAAAAGTTGCTAAACATTATCACAGAAAAAGGGAAAATGTCTTACCATCAATTGGCCAATGATACACTGAGGTTTGTGTGACAATTCCTAAAATCTTTGGGGTAATCCACTTCCAGAATACAACCTAAATATGGCATACACTGAGAGTTATGTCAACACTATCAAAGGCCCAAAGAATGCAATAAACTAATATAAAAGAAAGAATTCGTATGGCTATTTATACCTGCTCCAGCATCTGATGTGACTTCATTTTCTGCTTTGCCTCAATATTGAAAATTTGTAGGTGATCTTGAGTAGTACCTGGTACTTGAGCTTCAAGAGGAGAAAGAAGAGGGTTTTCTTCATCAGAAAACATATTTCAACAAAATCCAAAGTCGAATAGCGGTCCCATCATATTGTATTTTCCTTTTTCCCACTTATAGCATGTATATGGATGACGGGAAACAAGATCCCCAGTCATTCAATGCTTCAGTATTGAATTAACAAATTCTTTGAAGATAATATCAACAATGAACAAAAAAAATCCAGTAAATCATTCGGGCATGGAGGAAAACAAGGTAACAGGGTAGCAGTGATTTGTCCAAACTACAGTCAGCTGGTCCTAATTTAGATGTCACCGTACTAGCGAACCATTAGGTAGGATATATATGTCAGAAACAATCTGCTATTAACATCTGACTTATCACATGAATCACAGATTTTTTCGAGATAAACATGGGTCACCAATTTTTTTCTTTTTGATAACCGTGGTGTCCAGGCCACAGATTTTTGAGAGAATAAAAATCACATAATTGGATGAAGATTCAATTCACAATCTCTCGGTTCTACTTAAGTTAATAACTGCACTGACCACGAGCAGATTGACTGCATATCAATCCAAATGCAATAGTTAGAGACCTTAACATATTCCACAATCGCACTTTTTCCTCAAAAATTTGAGAGTCAAAGCCATTTCTACAGATAAAGTTTCCTCACTCTCATTTGAGAAAAAAAATAATAATATCCCAGAGTCTTCCCCTAGAAGAAAACCATTAGCAGAAGCTACACCACAATGTCCAAACTCACCCTTCGGTGACCCAAGCTTCATATATGCACATTAGAATATATGTCGTTCACTTCTTTACTCGAGCTTCAAATTTCTTTCACATATGTAATAGTGCATACAAAAGTTGACTTCTCCACGTTTAAGTATGAATAACCCAACAAAATACTGAGACAGTTAATACATAGATAGCACCATCACTTCAGGTATCACAATTGCAAACAAATCAATAATTTGATCCAATGGTAGAAACATTCAGTGAGTAATCTAAAAAATCCTTCCTAAAGTTATACCTTTAAGAGCCAAAATTCTGGAATTGGGATTCATAAGAGCAGAGTCAGCAGTAATAGGGCGACGCAAAGGCTGCATTGGCATATTCATATCAATAATCACAACACTATTTTGCGGTGCAGTCTCTCGAACACATATATACTTGTCTGATTCCATGGTTACATTTGTGAACGTGATGAACAGCGGGTTGACCCCTAGACTTGACAACTGCAACACCAAGTCATATAACATCAAAATTCCACCCAAATTTCACATTCGCAACCGAAATGAATTTGGAAAATTCAAAATAATATGATTAGCAGATCCAACAACTAACCAACCATATATCGTAGAAAGACTAGCAAATAAAGCAAGTTCAAAGGAATAGTGGAGTACTATTATGAATTTGGCAATGAGAATAATTAAGGACACAGATAAAATATCCATGCAAAGTGTAAGAAATAAAGAGTACAATTAATTACAGTAAGGGTTTCTTTCATAGTGATGGGAGCATTAGCAGCCGCCATGATGGAGGTCTGCAAAACAAAGACCAATACAATAGGGCAAACGGGCAGGAGATCTCGGACAAAGAAGAAACCCTCCGAGATGAAACATAAAAAATCCAGATAGAGAGGGTAAAGGGTTCTAAAATGCGACTGGGCTTCTCTGTATATATTTTCAAGGGGGCTGCGAGTGTGGATGTGTGTAATATAATGTTCAACGATGGCGAATAGGGAATTCTGGTTGGGGAAAGATTTTGTTGAATTCTAACTACTAGAGTATGTGTCACTGTCGTTGTTATTACTCTCTCCGTTTCACAATAAGTGAATTATTGAGCAACTTTAGTGTTTTGAATGATTCATAAGGTAAATATTGAAAAAAAAAAAAAAAAATTATCCTTTATTAAGTGTGTATTGAAAGTAATGTATTATATGTCTTTATTTTTTGAAGAGGTAAAAATAGAAAAACGTGATAAATTTATATTTTTACTTTTTTTCATAATATATGTGTCAAAATTCAACAATTAACTTCTTGTGGAACAGAGGGAGTACTATAGAAAAAAAATATCTAAAATTAATGTAAAAATGTTCGGTGTTATTACGACAAAAACCTACAGCACACTAATGAAAAGTTAAAAAATACTCCCTCTATTTCGGAATAAGTAAATTGTTGGGGTATTTATTGGTGTTTCAAAATAAGTGAATCATTAAATTTTTTTCAAATTTCACTTATGATTTGACAACCAATTAACTTTTGAAAAGGTATTATAAAATTAGCTTTTTTCTATGAGGGGTAAAAATGAAAAATTATGTTAAATTTATGTCTTTAATATTTTTTTCTTAAAATATATGTCAAAATTCAACAATTCATTTATTATGAAACGGGGGAGTAATATGTAATAAAAAGTTTTATTCTAACCTCAGGATACGACAGAGATCATACTTTATTTGATTTGTTGCTTGGTGTCATTTTGTGATGTATGGTACTATTGTATAATACTAGTAGCATTTTATGAATATTATGTGAAGGTTATATTATATTATTTGTTGTGTGACTTAATAATAACATATATGGTAGTACTTGATTTGATGTACATATCTAAAATTAATATAACAAAAATAATAATAACAACTCTACAAGTAGAGTCTGGTAAAGGTAGGATTTTTGCAGATTTTTTACTTTTATGGAATATAGAGATTGTTTTTGATAAATTATCTGCTCAATAAGAATTAAAATTATAAAAATACTAGTCTATATATCCGTGTGATGGGCGGAGTTAAGTATTATTTTTAATCATATTGAAATATCTTTTTTGAGCATGTTGAATCATATTAGATTGTTTCCGATAAATTATCGGCTCAATAGGAATTAGGATTATAAAAACATATAACAATTAAGTAGCTGATACAAAATATATCATGTTGAATCATATTAAGTTTTTTCTGATAAATTATTGGCTCAATAGGAATTAGGATTATAAAAACATATAACAATTAAATAGCTGATACAAAATATATCAAACAACAAATATTACCATCCCTACAAGAATGAAAGGCTAGCTAAGTACTACTACAATTAAACCCCTCTACAGTGCCAGCGTTTTACTGAAAGTTTCATTATTGCTATAGTGAGGTGGTGTTATATGTATATATTGGTATTTGATTTTTCAATCATATTAGATATTATAAATGAAAGTGTATAAAATTAGAAAGAGAGTGAGCGTAAAATAGGCTAAGATCAGTAATCTTTCCGTGAAGTTATAACACAATTGAATCATTTAAATATAATTTTTTTCTTTTAAATTAGACATTCGTACTTCAAATTTTCTAACGACATCATTTTATTTTATACAAAATATGCACTTTAAAAAATATTATTATAGAATATTTGACTATGGTTATTACAAAAGAGTAATTTTACAAAGAGTATACTTTTGTAATGAATGTTGTTGCTGCTATAGGTAGAATGCTATCATAGACAAATAAAATATAATATGAAAAATCGATTTCGAAAATAATCGGATTGTTATAATGAAATGCTATTATATCGAATGTCAGTTATAGAAAGCTTTGACTATACCAATAATGAAAAAAAAAAAAAAAATGAGGAGGCTCGCCCCCTACTCTCTCTCATAAAGTGTGACAACACCTGGCTACTTATTAACCTTTTACCATATTCCTCGATCTTCAAACCTTCTTATATAGGGTCATCTCTTTAATAAGTTAGAGTTGTGTCAAGTTCTGTCTATTCACCTCCCTAGATTTTTTTTCAGTCTATCTCTACCTCTAATTCTTCCTATAGTTAAATTCTCACACCTCGTAACTGGCATATCCTCGCACCTTTTCTTCTCATGCTTCAATCACCTCAGTCACGCTTTCCTCATCTTATCTGTCATGTAAGTCACTCCCACCTTGCCCGAAATAACTTCATTTCTAATCATATCTCTTCTAATGTGCCCCACATCAATTTAAGGATCCTAATTTTCTTACCTTCATCTTTTGGGTGTGAACTTTCTTAACTAGACAGCACTCTGTCCTACTACTTCGTAGAACTTACTTATATGCCTTGATAACATAGTCTTATCACAAAGTATTCAGGATGTGAGGCTCAAATTCAACCACCTCACACCGATACGATGTATATCAACATCAATCTCCACATCTCCTTGGATAGCAAAAATAAGATACTTAAACTTCCTCTCTTGAGTATGACTTGTGAATCAATCTTCACTTTCATCTGTCCCTTAATGAGTTGCATCTTTGAACATGCGCTCAAATTACAGGGTTTTAAGTTTTGCTTAGCCTAAAACTTTTAGACTCCAAAATCTGTCTTCAATTTTTCAACTAATCATTAACTTCGTCATATGTTTCATCAATTAATACTATATTATTTGTGAATAACACTACAAAAAATGATCCAGTTACCACAAAATAATCCGTTGATAACTTGATTAACTTGGTTGACAAATTGTGTTATCAACAATACCAACTAATGTTAATTCATTCCCAAAAAGACTCGTTAGTAAATTTACCAACCCAATTTAATTAATTGGTAAAAATCACCAACTAAAAATTAGTTGCTAAATACATAAAGATTTTGTTAGTAATTATTGAAATATGATCTCAAAACTTAAGCTGGTAAATTCACTAGGCATGTTGTTGGTATCTTTACTAAGAAAAGAAAAAGAGTTAGTAAATTTGATTCTTCATTATTCGATTTTATTAGTGATTTGTTGGTAAATATAATAACAAAAATAAAATGTTATTGATATTCCGTTAGTAATTATCCAACGGATAACAACGTAATTGGTAAGTTCAATAGTAATTTTTTTAAAATACATTGACAATTGATTAGTAATTTTACTTAAGAAAAAAATGTGTTGATATTTAATTAGTAAGTTACCAATAGATTTTTAGTCCGATTGAAAGTATGACTATCTATAATAGTAACGTACATTACTAATTGGTAATTTTGAAAACACAAAAAGCTTGTTCATAATTTATAAGAAAATTTTCTAATGAATTATTATTTTATTGATAATATATCATTCGTAGTCAATATTAGGTCAATAATTGATAATAAAAATTTAATAGTAAAATTTTATTTTATATATTTATATTGATCAATAACTTTTAAAAATTGTAAAGAGCCCCAAAAAAATGTGTTGATATTTAATTAGTAAGTTACCAATAGATTTTTAGTCCGATTGAAAGTATGACCATCTATAATAGTAACGTATGTTACTAGTTGGTAATTTTGAAAACACAAAAAGCTTGTTCATAATTTTTAAGAAAATTTTCTAATGAATTATTATTTTATTGATAATATATCATTCGTATTCAATATTAGGTCAATAATTGATAATGAAAATTTAATAGTAAAATTTTATTTTATATATTTATATTGATCAATAACTTTTAAAAATTGTAAAGAGCCCAAACATAAAACAAACAAAATTATTTTTTTGTATAAATCCCAACTTGAATAAAATAATGCAAAGTCTAAAATAAAGAGTTTAAAGAAATCTAAATATGTGAACAAACGATGTAAAATCTGCCTAAGATAGAAATTTTGAAACATTTAAATATGATTCACAATTATTTGTTGATGAGTTAAATCAAAACTAATATGTTTTATTAACAGGTGTACCAGCGGACAGTATACCAGTTGGCGATGTAGGCAGATCGCTATGAGGATTGACAAATGCTCTTGAATAATCTTATTTCTAGTATTTATAGTTGCATTTCATCTTTCATTTCTTCACACAATTCATGTCTCATCTCTTCTCACTTCTCAAGCTTCATCTCCTTCATCTCTTGCACACATTTCTTCAGCTGAGCATCAAAATCACAACCTTGAAATTGAGAAGTTGAAGTAGATGATGAACCAACGAACTCATAGAAAATTGCTTGAGCGTCAAGGTCGTAGATGCCTACCTTATTAACCTTCGCTCACTTCATTCATGTAAATTTATGAAAAATCAATTGTTAAGGACCCATTGAATTCATCTACAACCTGATGTTTTGCGGATATATAACTTTTAGAGTCACCATTTAATTTATTTAGAAAAATTAAGAAAACCTTTATAAATTACTTAAATGATTTCAAAACAGAAAAATCATTCAAGTTTAGAAATTCTAGGTAAGCGGTTCTCGTTAACATTTTAGGAAGGTTTTTAGGGCACCTAAAATGTCCGCTAACTTGTGGTTATCCGGACTGTTTGAAAATAATTCTTTTGACCAACTTCTAAAAGAAAAATTGATTGTTGAAAAGAAATTGTTTAAAGAATATTTTTTTGAGTTTTATGCAAAATTAGTTTTTTAACAACCTTGTAGGGAATCCAACTAATTCTAAGTAAATTAAAGTCAACTAGCAAATAAACATAGAAAAAAAATAAGCAATTTAGGCTCTTAAGCCCAAATCTACTAGCACTGTCATAATCTAATTGAGTTTGAGTTTTCGGTCCATCTTCACATGTCCTAATCTAGATATTGGGCTTTGACTCATAACCTATCCTAAACTATCTTTTGGACCTTCTGACCCAAAACCTGTTTCACCTATATTAATTTAGGAATAATTACCTAAATAAGCAACTTATGTTTCTAAACTACTAAAAATTCCCCCATTTCTAAAATATTACTTAAATCCCAACATTTATAATTTTTTGGTAAAGTTAAGATACAAGTTAAAACCTCCTTTTTTTTAGCCGTAACTTTACCAAAACTTAATCCATTTTCTCCCCTTTATACGCCTTAATTCAAGCAGAAGTTTCTATCTAATTTCTCTCTCTAATTCAAAACTTTGAATTAAGGTAAATTTTCTCTCTAAAATCAACTTCAATTTCTTCTATTCTTATTAGAGCACAAGCAGTGAAAATCACACCCATGATTAATAGTTTTGGTGGATCTATCTAGACATATAAAGGTTACAGTGATCAACGAATCAATCATCTTCATCAGTATAATATTGCTAACATAGCGAGAGTAGACCACTGCTTGTCGCAGCACCAGTGCTCTGTGCGCCATGCTTGTTTCCTTCTATTGGGTTTATAAAGTGATTTTTTTCAGTTTTTTTGTTATACAATTTCTTTGATTATCGTTTGTTTAGGCTATATTGTTTTGAATTAACATTATGAATAGAAATTCGGGAATATACTGGGTATGTTGTTGTTGATGTTTATTTCTTCTTTTGCTATTATTTTGAATATATGAATAAGCTGCAAAATCATTTAGGTCCAGTAGTTTGGTAGAATCATGAAAAATAATGTTTATCTAATTTTTGTTTATGCTCACACGTCATTTATCAATTTTTATGAACTTTCAGTTTCGTGCAGCAATCCAACTGCAATTTGATTTTCATAGGGCAATCTACAACCTTGGAACTATTCTGGTAGGTTTACCGTAGTTGCTTCTTCTGGCTTCTGTACTTGGGAGAGTAATGCTCATTTATAACAATCTCTTCCTTTTCAAGTGAAAATTGGAAAAAACTTAAACAATATGAAAGGATAAAGTGAAAGTGATGATAACCTTTTTTTTGCACCGTTCTTTTGCAGTATGGGTTAGCGGAGGACATGTCAAGAACAGGGGGGAGCTGTTAATACTAAAGAGATTTCTCCTGATGAGTTGTACAACCAGGCTGCGATTTATATTGGAACTTTAATTTGATGAGAAATAATGAACTTTCAGCGTTTTAAGAAGGTCTGTTCTTTCAAAGTTATTGACATGTTTAGATCTGGTAAATATTAGGCCGAGATACATATTTAGACATGGATGATACGTTTAAAAATTCATTGTTTATTTGATTCTTTGTTGTCAATTTTATATATATCTTGTATTTTTTATGTGTTATTGAAATTAATATAACAAAAGATACAAGTTTATAAATACATAGATACATGTTGTGTTAACTTATATCTGTGAGTTACTGTTAATGCTTTGATATGTATTAAGTGTTGATTTAATTTTATTGAAAAATTGTATTACAAAAGATACAAGTTTATAAGTTCATAGATACACGTTGCATTAACTAGTATCTATGAGTTACTGTTAATGCTTTGAAATGTACTTAGTATTGTTTAAATTTTATTGAAATTCGTATTACAACAGATACAAGTTTATAAGTTCATAGATACATGTTGTGTTAACTAGTATCTGTGAGTTGCTGTTAATGCTTTGAAATGTATCTAGTGCTGTTTAAATTTTATTGAAAGTCGTATTACAAAAGATACAAGTTTATACTTCATAGATACATGTTGTGTTAACTTATATCTGTGAGTTACTATTTATGCTTTGACATGTATCTAGTGTTGTTTAAATTTTATTGAAAGTCGTATTATAAAAAATACATGTTTTTCTTCTAAGATACATGTTTTTAAGCTTAAATATACATTTTGTATTATTTTGTATCTAAATTATGATGTTCTTAGAGTTTTTGTATATATTGTATTGTCTTAATATAGATTTGTTGCATCTCATTTTTTTTCTTTTGGGGACTGAGTTACATTATAAAGGAAATTCCACCTCATCCTCTTAGTTTTGTAAGTTCATGCAATTTAAGAAGCAAGTATGTAGTTGATATGAAACCTTATTGCTTCGAGTTTTACTACCCTGAAATATTAAGGAAGACATATGAAGAAGAATCAATGTTTTCAATACCCGACAGAAGGACTGGATTGTGCCACAAGAAGTTATGGACGAAGTTGTGTTACCACCAAAATACAAACGTCTACCAAGAAGGCCAAAAAAAAATAGACACAAGAAATCAAGTGAAACAATGACATCGAGCAGTAATTATTGTGGGAGATGTGCTTATGAAGGTCATAACAGGCATACTTGCAACTTCTTTCCAAAGGAGGAGTGACAATGTAGTTAACTGAAATGCATATAGTAATGAAAATCTATTTTAACAATGTTTATAGGAAAAGTGAAGGTATTTGAAAGATTAATAATTGAATAAGATACATATTAATATATGATGATACATCTTTTGTTATTATGTATCTAATACAACATAAGAACAGAATAAAAAATCCAAGAATACTGCAGCAAATAATCAAAATTGGCAGAAACAAGTTGCTTTGCATGATTTTTCGATTAAAGATATTATCTAATTTATGCAGTCAATCTAACGAATCAACAACGGACAGGCATTTCTTTCAACAATGTAACGAGCCTTAATTTTTTCTAATTTTGTTTATTTTCAGTTCCCTGACAATTGTCAAAATCAGTTTTTCGTAAGTTACATGTTCACTGATTACAGTACCATTGCTTTTATATCCCACATAGTTGATTTTGTTAATCGAAACACCGGAATGACCTAACAATACTACATATTTAGTAGTTGTTTATTTGCTTGCTAGTTGGATATTAAAATCATTGATTATGTTATAAACTTTGATGATGTTTTGATGATGTTAGTAATGTTTAGATAAACGTACATTATGTTTCTTTAATGATTAAAAACTTCTACTTTGTCATCTATTTTAACGCAATGCTGAAGCATTTAAAGATATAATTATGTTTCGATATACGTTTTTCTTACACTTTACAAAAATATTGTGTTAGATACATATTTTACAATATTTTACAATTGTATGTATCTAGAATAATGAAACATATAATACAATATAATCGTAGAAAACAACACAACACTGCATTATTATGTATCTGTAACCCTTTTTTGTTCCTACTAAGACATGTTGTCTCTAAAGTGCATAACAAATTATAGCAAAGCTTAATAGATCTAACTCTTAAAACAATTAACATATTAGATTTTACAAGTGATACAAGTTATTTAAACTTGTATCTAAAAATTTATATGAGATACATATTACTAAATTGTATGTATCTAGTATAAGGAAACATATTTTACTATATAATGATAGTAAGCAACACAACGTTGCATTATTATGTATCTGTAACAGTTTTTTGTTAATCCGAATACATGTTTGTCTCTAACCTGCATAACAAAAAGTATAAGAACTTATAGTACCAAATCTTAATAATATTGACAAATTATATTTTACATTAGATACAAATTTTGCAAACTTGTAGCTATAAATTTATGGTAGATACATCCTATAAAAATGTTTCTTTTTTCAATTATTTACAATGGCAGAACTACTAATATACAATTCACTAACATTGTCAGTTCAATGTATATTAGTTTCTATATGATGTGTCACGACAATGAGCCTATGAAAACATATATAACTAATTAACAAAGGTACAAAACAACAATTTATTTTGGTAACTATTTTTCTTAAAATTCTTAAAAACCAACAATATCATCAATTAAAATGTTGAATTAAAGAGTTAAAAAAAACCAGCAACATGCTGAGAAATTATTCAACATTATTCTTCAGTCAACTACATTGTCACTCCTCTTTTGGAAAAAAGTTACAAGTACGTCTGTTGTGACCTTCAGAACCATATCTCCCGCAATAATTATTGCTCGATGTCATTGTTTCACTTGATTTCTTGTGCCTGTTTTTTTTTAGTCCTAACACAATCCTCCGAACGACATCGTAGGACATAGTTGAATCAATGAAAATAAAACTTCAACTTATTTTTCTTCAGTTACTGCCCCAAAACAGATTACTAGATACATTAACTGCAAAAACATGTACAACATATATCTAAAACAAAACTTTTATGTTTGTTTCGTATGTTGTTATAGATAAAACTAAAACAAAATGAGATACATAATTAATCAAAATTATATAAACTCAGATACAAGATGAGCAAAATGTATCATTAGCATTAAAAATGTATCTCGACTTATTAACATAAGAACAAAAAATTACTGTAAAACAATATCCAAGGTATGATCTCTTCCATCATCAAGCAACGAATAACAATCCAACTTCAATCTCTTCAACTTCAAAGACCTAACATCGATACTACAAAAACCCTCAACAAAACACAGTTCCATAGTTTCCAATGCAAGACAATCCGACAACTCATTCACAATATGTTCATCCCCTACCCCACAGACCTTAAATATATGCTTTTCCAACACCTCTACGATACAACCATGTCATGTTCAAAGCATTAACTTAAAAAAACTAAAATTATCAAAGATGAACAAGTGCAGAAAGATTCAGGCAACATGTAATCTCCATTCTCTTCATCTGAACATAATATATGTTCTACATTTTTTTTTTCAATAGCCAAACTAAGCCATTTACCCATTTTTTTATCGTGTGTATCATTAGGTACTGGAAAGTAATATCCATATGACGAAGTACAATCGAGTAAAAATTTTTGAATTTTAGGAGAAAGCGAAATGAGTTAATACATAGTCAACAAAGGATGCAATTATGTTGGACGTCTGAATATTTTGAACAAGTCGTATGAAGTTTTTGCAATTTCAAAACAGATTATGTTGATGGTTTTTGATTAAAATGGTGGAATAACAAAATAATTGCCATAATTCATGGGATTTTATTTTATTTTAACCATAATTAGTTAGATTAATTATTGTTTTAATGCTAATTTATCGTTACATCCCTTAAAACGTGCTAGTTAGTTTAATTTAAACATGTATCCCTAATATGTATTTAAGTTAATTAACATGTATCATCAATGGCCAAAAGTTGAGATTTTATGAGGTTTTGAAAAAAATTGAGATTTTTAATAAATACTAGTAAACATGTCGTTATATATGTATTTTTTACATTAATTTACAACTTTGGGGTTCGAGACCCAAATGAATGACTTACATAAATAGATAAATAAATAAATAAAATACAATAATGACAAAAATCAAGTGATTTCAATAATGGGTTTCGCCTTTGGATTTTCTTCGAAACCGACTTGGAACTATATCGGCCTCATTGGCCCATTCTAAATGCAAGGAAAAAGAGTCCATTTGGACTCCCAGACGGGTTCATGCAAAACAAAAAAATGAAGAGATTAACGTCTATTCAAGAAACCACGTGATATATTTCAAAGCAAAAGAAAATATCAAAAGCTAGTTTTTTGAATGAGCACACTTAAACACATATGATAAAAATAAGAGTCAACAAATGAGATGCAAAACAAAAACACCCATTTTCATGCTTTATGTTTTGTACTCGAGCCAAGATAAACGAAAGAAAAAGGCATGGTCGCTGAATTAATGCAGGATCAAATAATCTAAGATTTCGAGAGTAAAAAGAAGACGATACAAAAAAGCAAAACATATTTTCTTAACATAACATAAACATTAACTCATGTGGCAAGGAAGAAGATGGGAGCTAACTTTAATTAAGAGAATCATCAAGTTTCAACTAAGACAACATTAGTGGTGATTCAACATTCAAATTGTAGCAATAAAGAGACATGACAAGAAAAGATTGACAAGATAAATAAATAGGGCAACAAATAAGAAAAATATAAAAGAAAGGGAAAAGTTAGATCACAGACAAAGGGATACTGGAAAAGAAAATCATAATTGAAGAAATAAATTTGAAAAATTTCTCAATCAAATAAAGATAAAATTTTAACAACCAAATAAACACAAAGGTCTAACAAAGTGATAAAACTGAATCAAGGAAAATTCCACCAAAGTTAAGAGAAGACATTAACCAAGAAGGTAAATCATGAGTATTAAGTCAACACAAACTTCTTAGTTCGACATGAACAATAAATTATTTCAAGATTAGAATCTCATAGCCTAATAGGATTTTTAAAGAAGCTACTCAAACAAATTATCGGATGATTTAGGTAAAAAGAAACCACTTTTATTCTTCTATCTGATTAAACGTAATAGAGAAATGGACAAACTATTTTCTAGCACGTAATCACTTAGATAAAAACGGAGACATTTAGGTAAAGCATAAGCAAATATTTGAATGAAAACTTTCATCACACTATGACAAACTGGAGCTGGCCAACTTATACAACGCTTCTAAAAAAAATGAGAAATAATATGAAAACAGAAGATGAAATAATTCACTGTAAAAATAAGACCTTGATACAGATAAGGCAGAAAGAAAGCATTGTTATAGGGGTTTTCGATGGAGATTAAACCATATCAAGCATTTTCATTTATATACACAGATTTGAAGTAGATGATTAAAGAATACATCAACCATCAACTGGATCTTAACAACCATGTCAACCGTGAGACAATAGACTCAAAGCAACAAAAATCAACAAAACACTAAATCGATAGTAAAACAAATGTTGCGAATATCCAACCAGTAAAACAACATAACAATTATTATACACAAGTTCTATGGCTATCGCAGCCATCTACAGCAAACACCCAGCAACGAAAAAAGTCTACATTACATTACGATAACAAAGACGAAGCAGAATTGCAAGAAAAGTAAAGTGTCGAAAAGTTTACCTCTTTCGGAGAAGCAAAATAAGACTACAAACTTTGTCGGAATCAACCACCATCGAAAAACGTCGCCGTCAACTCAAAAACTCAAAAATTTTGAGAAGCCAACCAATTTTTATGAAATAAATCTTTTACCAAAAAAATACAATTATTTTGCTCAAAAGGGTTTTCCACCTCTCAAGCCCTCCCAAATTTGCTCCCAGATGAGCTATTTATAGAGAGGGTGGAGGGTCACTCTTTGTTTTTCTACCAATGCGGGACAAAATGTAAAAGATGCTTTGGGTTCTTTTGAGAGAAACTTCCAATGGGAGTGAATGAGCTGAAAATAGTACTGTGTTAATACCAATTTGAATTTCAAATTACATAAAAACAAAAAGTTGAGTTGTTCATTGTCGTATGGATGAGGTTGAGTTTGCTGATACGGGTTGGAGACGGATTGGTTTGGCTAGTTGTGGGTGCTAGGTTTGGGTTGTCGTTGTTGTTTGCTGTACGTGTTGTTGGAAACAAAAAACAGGTCAATGTGTTGAAGTTGTTGTTGTCGTTTGTCGAAGGAAATAAAAAATGGGTCGGGTCAAGTTTATGTGGGTTGATGGAGTTGTTGTTTGATGTTTGGGTAGGGTGTTGCAATTGGGCTATGGGGTGTTGGTTAGATTTCAGTAGCAATAAATCAACGTCAATAAGGTACACTTCCAAGAAACACCATATAAAATCTCAAGAACAATGGCCATTGCTTAGTGATTACTAGTAGGAGTGATAAGATAACAGTTGATATACCTATGCCCTTAGTTATTGTGATTGATATGGAGTGGGTAATTGATAATGATAAGAAAGTAGCCGAATCTAAAAATCTAGTTAATAATGTGAATGTATCTAAAAAGCCTTCAGTTGCTGAAAAAGAGGCTCTGGCTTAAAAAAGGAAAAGAAGGTCCCATAAGTATTGACTCCCATTCAATGACTTTCTCCTTCTTTCCATAAAAAGTTAAAAAGAGAGCTAAAGAGGGAAAGTATAACTTCATCTCCATATAAAAAAAATTATCGATGAATATCCCTCTAGTTAAGGAACTTTAGTAAATATCGAGTTACATAAAGTTCATGAAGGATTTGGTACCAAAGAAGAGGATCGTGAGTTTTAACCCCATTGATGATGCACACAATTATAGTGGAATAACTTTCTAATCTCTAGTTGCGAAGAAGGAAGATCCTAGATCTTTTAGGATTTTATGCACCTTTGGGTCTTTCAAATTTGCTTACATTTTGTATGACTTGGGTGCTAGAATTTACTTGATACTGCTAGAAGTTTATAAACAGTTGAAGTTGGGGTTACCCAAACCGACTTGATGAGACTTCTTATGGCGAGTCGCACTATGAAGAAGATTGCGGGAATTTTTTTTAATGTTTAGATATAGGTTATATCCTTTATTTTTCTAGATAATTTTATCATCCTTGTTTGTGAGGTTAATTTTAAGGTTTCTATTATCTTGGGGAGGTCATTCTTACAACTGGAATAAAATAGGTTTATATGGTGAGTAGGTATATAAAGTTTTGGTTAAATCCCCAAAAAGTGAAATATAATGTACACCAATTCATGAAGCAGCCAAAAGACATATGCGTGATATCTATGATTGATACAATCGATGAGCATACATTAGAGGCTCCTATTAAGGTTAGGTTAGAAATCGAAGAAATTAGAATAGTTATCATAAATTTCAAGGGTAATAACATTGATGGTTATAATGAGATAGTAAGCGCACTTGCTGGTTCGGGTTCTTACACTTTTGCACCAAAGAAGTTCGATCTTGATTTGAAGAATAAAGTGACTCCACCAGTTAGGCCTTCTGTTTAAGAGTCTCCTATTTTAGAGCTCAAAGCTCTTCCATTCCATATTCGTTATGCATTTTAGGAGCCAACAACACCTTGCCGATTATTATTGCAATTGATTTGGTTGAGTATTAGGTTGAGGCTTTATTTCTATTTTGCAAAAGTTCAAAAGGGCCATTAGATGGTTCATTGCTAATATCATTGGAATTCTGCTTAGAATTTGCAAACATGAAATCCAACTTGAGCCTGAATGTGGTCCTAATATTGAGCGCCAACGAAGACTTAATTTGCCTATGCAAGATGTGGTTAAGAAGGAAATTATGAAGTGGTTAGATATTATGTGGTTTACCTTATTACCGATAGAAAATGTATGAGCTCGATTTAATATATGCCGAGAAAGAGTGAAATCATTGTGGTTACAAACAAGAAGAATAAGCTTATTTCTATAAGGCTGACCACTGGTTGAACAGTATGCATGAACTATAGGAAGTTGAACACATGGACTAAAAATATTCATTTTTTGATGCCTTTTATGGATTAGATGTTAGACCTTCTTGTTGGTAGATGATGGTATTACTTTCTTCATTATTATTTGAGTTACAATCAAATTTTCATTGCTCCTAAAGAACAAGAGAAGACCACTTTCACTTATCCGTATGAGACATTCACATATAAGAAAATATCTTTCAGTTTATATAATGCGCCAACAACCTTTCAGTGTTACATAATGTTTATCTTTTTTGACAAGAAGGAGGACACTATTGAGGTATTTATGGATGACGATTTGTTTTTTATGATTTGTTAAAAGATTACTTGGCCCATGTAACTAGTGTCTTAAAGAGATATGAAGATTGCAACTTGGTACTGAGTTAGAAAAAGTACCACTTCATGGTCAAATAAGGAATAGTGCTTGATCACAAGATTTTAAAGAAAGGGATTAAGGTTGACAAGGCGAAGATTAAGGCGATTAGAAAATTGCCTCCATTAATTTTTATGAAAGGTATTTGGAGCTTCTTAGGGCTTGCTGAGTTTTATCGTAGATTCATTAAGGACTTCTCAAAAATTGCACATCCTTTGTGTAAATTGTTACAGAAAGAGGCGAAGTTTGTTTTTGATGATGTGTGCCTTAAAACATTTGAGTGTCAGAAAAAAAAGTTGATTTCAGTTGCTATTATTGCATCACCTGATTAGTCTATGCCATTTGAGGTTGTGTGTGATGCTAGTGGTGTAGCTCTAGTGGCAGTCCCTAGGCCAAAGGCAAGAGAAGATTCTATATCTGATTTATTATACTTGCAAAGTACTTAATTCTACTCAGAAAATAATACTGTGACTGAAAAAGAGTTGCTTGTTGTGGTGTTTGCTTTTGATAAATTTTGATCATATTTCTTTGGCATAAAAGTGATTATGCAGACTGACTAAACAACTTTTAGGTACTTATGGTGAAGAAGGATGCTAAGCTAAGGTTGGTTCGTTGGGTATTTCTATTATAGAAATTTAACATTGCGGTCAAGGATCTAAAGAATAGTGAAAATTAAGTGGTTGCCCACTTGTCACGACTTAAAAAAAGGTAATGCTAAAATTGAAGAATGAGCTTGAGATAGATGATACATTCCTAGAAGAGCAGGTTTTGGCCAAATCCCAAGACTTGATTCCATGGTTTGCAGATTTTGCCTATTATTTGGTAAGTAATGTTGTGCCTGAGGATTTATCATTCCAGCAGCGTAAGAAGTTTATGCATGATGCGTAGAAATTCTTCTGGGATGAGTCATACTTGTTCTAAAGTTTTTTAGATAGATTGATTTGTAGATATGTTCCTGATGTAGAGAAATGAGTATTCCATAGGCATGCCGTTCATTACCAATTAAGGGTTATCATGGTGGCGTGTAGACTGCTTATAAGAGTCTTGTAATGTGGGTAATATTGATCCACCATTCAAAGAGATGCATATGACTATGTAATGGCTTGTGATCAATGTCAAAGACAAGGAAATATATCACGAAGGCAAGAGCTCCCAATGACTACAATAATAGAGATTGAGCTATTTGATATTTAGGGCATTGATTTTATGGGCTCTTTGTGATCTCATATTGTATGAAGTATATCTTGGTTGTAGTGGATTATGCTTCAAAATGGGTAGAAGTAGTAGCACTTCAAAATAATAAAGGGAAGAATATGACTGTATTTTGAGGAAGAATATATTTCATAGATTTGGTACTCTAAGGTGGAGGCTCACATTTTGTGATCGTCTATTTAAAGTGATGGTTGAAAAATATGGTGTGAAACATAGTGTGGCAACACTCTACTATCCTTAGACAAATGGATAAGTTGAGGTCTCAAATCATGAGATCAAGTCTATTTTGGCAAAGACTGTGAATGCCAATAGAATGGCTTGGGCTAGAAAGTTTTCAAAACCCATACTGGGGATTTTCTATATTAGCTTGTGTATGGAAAGGTTTGCTACTTTCCTGTTGAACTTGATCGTCAGGCATTATGGGTATTGAAAAGGCTAAATCTAGAGTAGAATGATGCTACAAAGCTGATACTCGAGAAGTTGTCCGAGAAGATGATTTTTTTCTTAAAGCATATAAAAGTTCAGCTTTGTATAAAGAAAAGACGAAGTCATATCATGACTGGAAGATAAGAAAGAGAGAGTTCACCACTGGTGATATGGTTTTGTTGTTCGTGTCCACACTTTTCTTATTTCCTGGAAAGTTTAAGTTAAAATAATCGGGGGTGGATTAAGTGGTGACAATGTTTTCATATGGTGCAATTGAGCTTGAAAATAGTGAGGGCCTAAAGTTTAAAGTAAATGGACAAAGGTTAAAGCATTATTTCGGTGATGTTGAAGAGTTCAAGGTAGTATGTGACGTGGGTCTTGATGGTGCCTAAGTAATCAAGCATACCCAAGTTGTGTCGTGGTTTTAAATTAGGCGCTTCATGGGAGGCAACCCATGGGTTAGTTTGGTGAAGTTTGAGTAACCAAACTAGCTAAGTCAACTGCTGCTTGGGAGGCAACCCAAAGATTTTGCATTGGCGTTTCTTTTGTTTGTGATATAGTGTAATATGTGCTAAGTATGCTAGGACAATGCAGAAAAGAACTTAGGACCTAAAACAAAAATAGAAACCACAAAAGTATTGAATGATCATTGGAAGTTCCAAAGATCGTGGTTTTGGTCATCTGCAAGAAAGTCTAGAGAATTGATTTCCAAGATTGGTCCAACGATTGAGCACCAACTGTAATACCCCATATTTTTCCTGGTCTCTGGACCACTTACAGCTCATCCCTCAAATCGTAAGGACTCTTATAAGTCGTATTAGCAAGTCGTACCCATGACAGTGTAGAATGATTTGAGTTCTGTTCAAGTTTTGAGTAGACCCTAGAAGTCGTCATGTAAGGTATGATTAGTATGAAGATAAGTCATATTATCAGCAGTATAAGTTCCCTAAGTTCTGTCCAGCTTACGAGTAGTAGCTACAAGTCGTATAGACATGTTACAAGTCATAAGATCTGACTAGTACCCTGACCAGTAGATAATCCATAAATCAGGCCTCATGTTTTGATAGCTTTATAAGTTACTTGGACATATTGTAATGCCTCAAAAATGGTCCCGAGACATCACAGGGTGCTTAAGACTACAAGTGATCCCAAGCTAACCCTTCTACTGATATAACTCATAAGCAACTGAATAAAATACATAAATCTGATCAAAATAAGTGAAAGATAACTCTTTTCTGAATCTGATCAATACAGAACTAAATTAAGATGTTTACAACTCCACTTTTACAAATCAACACTAGAATCAAATACATTAACTCTAACGTCTATCAATGAAGCCTCTACTAGTATTGACTATAGGTAGCTGGGACATGACCCCCATCTATCCCAAATCAATATGACTAAATCAAGAAAAATGAAATACTACTCAAACTACATAACTAACTGGAGCCCTTTAATCAAGAGGACTCATCACCTGCTGACTGAAAGCTACAATCTATTTGAATATGGTATGTGTGCTACAACTAAACTGATACCTACATTATGAGACAATGTATCACATAAACATATATGTGGATCAATACTTTGAGGATGTACTGAGTATATGGGTGTGAATGAAATAAGTAAGCAATATTATCATAATTTATAAAATCATGCATGATAAATGTAAATGATTTACATAGGCTTGAGTAATTTGAAATCTGAAGATCATAAATCATGAATAGTAAAGCATATAATACAATTCTTGTGAGTCACAACACTTAGTTCTGAAATTTGTATTTTGTTTTTATTCTTAAATCATATAGGCTAAGTGAAAAGGGCTCACCTTTTTTTGTCTGAAAACTAAAAGCTGTAATTCTGTAACTAAAATCTTAAGTAAAGTAATATCTGATTAAGTTTGTGAGCCATTACACTTAGTTTCTAAAATCTGAAAAATACTTTATCTTAGGGAGGTTCTCTTAACTGGGATAAAATATGTGAGAATTCATCGAGTCCAACGTCTCATCTTTCTAAGGAAGAATCCTCATACTGGGGAGAGGAGTCATACTCTATCAAGAGAGTATAACCTATCTAGGTGATCACATATCTGTCATCCACATAAAAGTGGGAATAATCTAAATCCTACGTTGACACGTAGTTCTGGGGTATGAAACCGTAGTAACGTACCCATCTCGGTGCTAAATACAACTCCCATTAAATCTATATGCTCATTCTGGTGGAAATCCACTTTTAAGATAGTCTAATGGTTTATAATGAAAACCAACTGTATATCTATAAAGCTAGATCTTTAATCTGAATCTGTAAAGTGAATTTCATATCTATTCTGAACGAAAAGGTCAAATCTTTATCAATAATCTGAAAGAAATCTAGTCATAGGGTGCTTATAACATAACAATTCTTGAAATAACAATCTTTAATTAGGGCTTGATGACCCATGTATCAATCTCACATTAAAACATCAAAATATTCATGCTTGGTAATGTAAACATTGATAATTCAATTTAAAATCTTAAAATTTCTGCAATATGCATGAAAATATGAACATAATCATGTAATTCAACTTCTAAATCATTTGAAATCTCATAAGCTTGTAAATAACATTAATGGATGTAAACCCTAACTTCAATTTCATGGGAAATCATATAAAATTTAGTAAATTCATAATTAAAATAGGTTTTGGGCACAAGGATGAAAGAAGTATCCTTGTTCATAACCCCACATACCTTAGTTGATGATCTTAGATGCTAAAACTTGAATCTTGGATCTCTATTGGTGCTTTAGAGATGAATTCTTAGAGTTCTTGTATTGGAAATCCTTAATCTTGAATTTCTTTGGTGAATTAATGGAGGAATTTGAATTTCTTGGAGAAGGAGCTTTGATTATCTAGGGTTTTCTATTGAAAGAAAAGTGATGAAATAAGTATAAAGTGCTTTGGTTTAAGCTTAATAATATGCTTTGGATGGATTGGGGGATGGGTAATTTACCAAAATACCCTTTTTAAACTCCCAAACGGAACTGAAAAAATGACCAAAAATCCCAATTTACTGGGCCACCGCGATGCACCACTATCGCGGTGGCTTACTGGAAAAGGATGAACGGGAACTAGGCACTCACAGCGATGCGCCACAATTGTGGTGCCCCTTGGATTGCCATTTTTGCCCTTGGCGCGACACGTCAGCATCGCGGAGTCTCACTGGAATGGGAAAATTGGGAAAATGGGCTTCTTTGCGATGCGGGGCTATCGTGGAGGGCCACTGGAATTTGACAATTACGGATTTTGCCTTCTCCGCGATGCGCTAAGTGCCAAGGTGGCACACTGTCAACTTAAAATGCCATAACTCATTCACCAAGTGTCACACACAATGAAAAGTTGAAATCTTAAAAATTTCACATGGAATAAATATTATTCATTTTGGAAACTATCCCTTAACATTCTAGAAGTGAATTTAAGCTAGGAAAAATAGGGGGTATTATACACGTATGAAGTCCTCAAATAGCTCCTAGCTCATGAACAAGTCAAAACTTCCCTTAGCAATTAAATTCTTGGGATATACATAGCTATAGTCATCTTTAAATGATTATAACTTTTGTTAGACTAAGAATTTTTTATCTCAAGACCTACCAACAGATAGATAATTGAATTGTCTTTCCAATTATACCAATTTTTCCTTAATCCGATATTGGGGTGAAAAGTTATAGCCAAAATATTGAAGCACTGTCAAAGTTGTATCCCACACTGGTCAATATACGGGTTGCTAGTCTAACTCGTACCCAAACCATACGAGTCGTATGGTAGACCTATAAAGACTATCGAGAATTTTCTGTAGAGTTTAACTTAAGGGATTTTTGATCTTTTCCCTTCTTGTAACCCCCAAACACGACTTATAACCCTCCAATAAGCATTATTTTCCTCTTCTTTTCAATAGATTAACAACACTTGCCTCCTCCCATTATCAAGAACATCAAATTAGAGTTCCTCACCCAAAATTCATCCTTTAAGTCACAAGATTCAAATTCAAGAATATCAAGATTAAGGTTTCTCTCACTAATTCATCCTTTAAGTCTCAATGTTTAAAATCTCTTCCCAAGATTAATAAATTCAAGCTTTCTTCCTCAAGAAATTCAAGAACTCAAGTTTCAATCTTAAGTTTTCTTTAAGAAGTCATCTAATTAAGGTATGATTTTCAAGTTGAATTTACATGTTTTAAGTTAGGGTCCAGTCCCAAATCCCCATGTGTTGAAAGCATTGCATTATCATGCGATTTAAGGGCTAAAGAGCATAATAGTTGTACTTATTCATGTTTTAAACTACAAGTTTGATGTTTTGTCTTGAATTTCGTTATTTTGATATGAAATTATTATTCTCTTAAGTTTGATACATCCCCATGCTTAAATACATGTATTCTACTCATGTATTAAACTATCCAATGTTTTGAGTCTCTAAATTATGACTTCATATTACTGTTTTAAGAGTTGTTATTATATTTTGAACATCATTCGGTGCTAGAGTATTGTGAACACCCGATACCTATGTGTTTACTTATTATTTCAAACTTTTCAAATTACAAGTCAAGTCAACCCATAATGTTATTGTTAAACTCATTTTGTTATGCTCATGACGAGCACTATCAGTTTATATATTTATAATTACTTTAGAATATGTATGCACTATTGTTTTTAAAATAACATGACCTGAGCTTATCAGTTATCAGTGCATGAACCAATTTGTGTTTCAGATTCTTTTAGTTGGGAATATGATTTAGCACTGAGTGGGAAGTGTGGGTTCAACGCACACTACTTCCCCAGAAACTATGTGCCACCGTAGGTTTAGGGGCCTCGCTAGAGAGTGTTTCCCCTTGCCTAATATGGACTCAGTTTAGTGATCACTCTAGTTCATGGTTCTACTTTGATGGCAGGGATAGAACAACCCTCCCCAATATGGGTTATATGTTAGACTCCATGATAGCTCATATAGTTTATGACGGTTACATAATACCTCCCACAATTTTAATCAGTATCAGTGTATCCCAGATTAGGTTTTCTTGACCGAGTGCAAAGATTTCAGTTGTTCAGTTATACAGATTTCAGTCTTTCAAATTATAGATTATTTCAGAAAACATGTTTATGTTTGGTCTTGTATTCTTAGTTCCACATGTTCATGTTTTCATGCTCAGTAACTATACATGACCCGCAGTTCAGTTTTACAACATGTTCAACTTTCCATGAGATTTACATATAATATTTATGTTTTATCGCCTCCTGGCTTATAGAACTGTTTTTAGTTCATGATTTATAAATCTTATTAGTACTTACAGTTTTCCATTATACCCAAGTTTTTAATGTATGCTTCATCAAATAACTCACATCCTCAGTTTTAGAGCATGTTTTAAATATTTCCATGATTTAGTGCATGTCTCCATATACTCAGTACATTCCAAAGTACTGATCCACATATATATCTATGGGCTACATTGTCTCATAATATAGGTACCATTTGTAGCCCACTCATCATAATCAAAGAGTTTGCAGCTTCTAGCTAGCAGGTGATGAGTTCTCTTATTTTTGGGACTTCAGTCAGTTTTAGTTCATGTACTTTATTTTGATTATTCATATGTAATGATTGGTGGTAGTTAGAGGCATGTACCAGCTATCTATAGTTAGTATAGTAGAGGCTTCATAGATGGTCAGTCAGAGTCATTTATGTAATTTAAGTTCTTCCTTCAGTTTTATCATGTTGTAAACCTTATCAGTATTACATTTAGTGAAACTCTCTCATGATCATGTTTCTGCTCAGTAAATTTAGTTTTTATATAGTTTAAATCAGTTGCTCAAGTAATATGCCAAATTATGGGTTAGCTTGGGATCACTTGTTGTTCTAGCACCGTGTTACGACTAGAGAGTAGTCTCGAGTTGTGAGACCAATGATCATTCTATGATAGAATAATCATGGAATCCACCATCTAACTAATTTCCAATAAATCAACTTTTATCTATCGAAACTAATAGGTTTTAGGAATGATCGTTGAAATATACAATGACCGTCCTTAAGTATCATTGGTTCTGGTAGGTTTTCTTCTTCTCCTAGGGATGAGTTATATGTTGGGTCATAATATAAGGTTTAAACTTTTACCCACCCATGCTGTCTCATTAATTAAATCCCTAATCATATATCAAAGACTTGATAGACACCCATTCAAACTCAAATTCACATCACATTGTATGATTAAAGCGCAAAAACTTCAATCTACCCTTAGAGTTTGGCATGATTTCAAATGCTCTTACGTGTTTACTCCCTCAATCTCTTGAAATCCTCATAATTCAAGACATTTGCACTAAGTGTAAAGTATGTTATTTTCTCATGCACTAAAATTGTTTATTTGGTTGAAATTTAAGGAGAACATAATTCATACATATACTGCCAAGTTAATGCTAGAATAAGTTTAGCGAGAGTTGAGCACCTAAAACTAATTGTATAATATTCATTGTAAAGTTGTTGTTTGAAAGGGTGTGCAGGAGGAAAGTTTGAGTACCCCCTTAATGTTCAAAGTAGGGTTAAGAACTTGAATTAAAACTTCTTTTATATTAGTGCTATCTCAATAACACATCCAATGATTATTATATCTTTGAATAATTGTTTTGGGTTCTAAACTTTGAGGTTGCTGGAAGTCCATCAGACGATAGCTTCCAATGATCATCACATATAAGAACAATTGTTGGTAGTAGTCGTCTAATAGGAATACTTCTCATGAAAATTGGATAAGGACTTCCAAAAATTAAAAGAATGATCATCTTTTCTTTCAATGATCTTTCTATTAGTCATCTTTAGAAGCTTCTGAGTACTTGTTTCTAGTCTAATTTGAGACTAGCTATTTTTTGTACTAATACTATGGCACCCAAAGTGAGCCATAAAAAGCAGGATGAGGCACTTTGCCAAGAAATAGCCAAAAATTAGGCACCAAAAGACATGACTTTAGCCTTGGAGATCGAATTTGAAGGGTCTAGCAGTTTGGATGTTAAATACTCCACTAGTAAAGATGATGAGCAACATTTTCCTCAAATCACTAAATCCAAATATGCTAAGGCCAAGGCTATGAAATCTATAGGATTAGTGCTTGCAACCATACCCATTAAGTCTTCCCAGTTTAAAGAGGGAGGGCAAGCTCCGAACTCGAATAGGGGTCAGATAGAGGATGAGATGAGTTTATTTGAGGAGGTTGAGTATGCAGGCAATTTTGAGAGTGCTAATCCAGAATCCTCTAACAGAGCTATTGCTATAAGTCTACCTTTAAGAGAGGCAAATCCTTGGAGATAGAGTGTTCCTCAATTGAGAAAGTATTATAATAATAGAGTTTCTTTCAACAATAAAAGAAACATAAAGAGAAGCATTCAAAAAGAACCCTATATGGTACCTTGGGAACTCCAAAGGGTGTCAAAGCTACACCAACTATTTAAAAAATACAAGTTGCTCTAGATGACAAATACCTCAGGGAATTATGATGTATAAGACAACTATTCAGCCATATTGAAAAATTTGACTTCTTTAAGAAAGAAGAAGGACGAGAAAATGACAATAATTAGATGTGTTAATCGGTCAGGGTACGAATGTTGATATCTCTAAAAAAGTAATATCCAATGTGTATTTTTGGGATGAGTTTGAGCCGACAATGGAAATGCTAAAGTTTGACTATTTTATGACTGATTTGAAGAAGGTTAAGCAACTTAGCTTGCAGGATAAGTTGATGTATTATATGTGGTTGGCCGGATATATAGGAGAGGCTAAGGAGGAAGCAAAATAGGTTAATGGAGCGACAATATGAAAATATACACTAAACTTTTTTGTTAAAGCATGAAGGTCAATAGCTAGACACCATATAGAACCAACAAGTAATGATAATATGCTTAGTGATGGCAAAATCGAGGTAGAGACAGAATTTTTATCAAAGATGGAGCTAAATGTCCTGCAAATGATTGTGAAGGAGATTTCGGAAAAGGCCTTCATATTTTACACATACCTACCTTTTCCTAGCTTGGTGACCAAGATATGTTGGAACTCTAGTATGCCATCCATACCCGTTGTTGATAGATTTACTTGACCAACCAATACCATGAACATAGATTTGATCAAGGAATACATGAACCTAGTGGCTTGATCTCGGGGTCCTTTTCTAGACTTGGCCCCATAGGAAACAGATGGGGCTACCCATGCTATAGAGATTCCAACTTCCAAAGTTGATACTATTTTTTATCTACGTAGCAGCCCATAACACGTTTGGGTGCACTTTAGTATATGCCTACGGGCTATACATTGGTACCTATAACTTTTTATAAAAATAAATAAAAAAGATGGTAGTCTCTGAGGTGAGGATAGAGATATTAGAGGAAGAGGCCAAACCATATGTGGAGGATGACATTAGGGTGGATATATGGGGTATACAGACGCAATTTAATAGGTTTGAGAGCCAAATAATAGAAAGGTTGAAGAGTGTCAAGGCTCTTGATTTGAGCATAATCACAGCTGAGCTGGACACATTGAAAATTACAGTGAAGGATGTTTTCGAGCTATAATTCCTTATTAGGAAGCCTCCACCCCCTTTATTATTGAGTATTTTGACATTGAGGCATCGAATATCTACACCCATGCCCTGACAGATAGGGTAAGTATAGGGAAGTAGATGGGTTGATAGATTAGATGGGTGATGATACACTACCTTGTAAGAAAAGAAAAAGGAAGGACAAACATAGAAAAAAAATCAGCCACCTAGAGTGAGCGGATGTCTGATATTCATATGTTGGAGAGGAGTAAGGTCCCAACTGATATTGATGCTGCTCCTGGAGTTGAGAGTGGAAGAGCTATAGAGATATCCCCTACGATATACTCATTGAATGTACCACCTCTATTGGTGCCAACGTGAGTATGAGTGCCATAGATACTAGCAAGGCTACTGGATTTGGAGATATTAGAGGAGTTACACCTATGATCTTAACTAAATAGTCCACAACAGGTGTCTGCCCCAGTTTTTTGTTCTTACTGCTTTAGTTTATTTAGGATATTGCATTGTCTCTTAGTTAAGGGTGGTGTTATACCAATAGTCAAGGGTTTTAATTATTATGTTTCTTTTTCGCCAGATACTATATCTAGTTAGAACGAGCATGTTTAGGATTTTAATTTTTTTGTATGATTTTTGTGTTGTTTGTGTAACCAAGAGAGAAACTGGAGGACTTGGCACAGTCAGAATAAATAAAGCATGCAATTATTTTTGATTAAATTTTGTGTTTAAATAATACCCCTCCATACAAACCTTTGATGTTTTAGCTGTGTTGTGAGTTTACTGTGAACTATGAACTATGTAGATCTCCTTATGACATTAGGATTATGATATGATAACCATATCCTAACTATGCATTAGCTAGATAGGTAGTAACTTGTTTTGTATCCCTAAGATGTGTGTTGTGAGGTACTTACCTAGTCGACGTGTGTGTGATTAAGAACTCACCAATTAGTCTCACCAAAGTTGTAGGATATGAGGTTAGTAAAGGATCATATGTCATTCTTGAATAGTCCTATATAAGCCTAAAATTAAACCAAATGAAATATAATGTCCCTTGATCTCGAACATTGAGCCTGAATAGACCTTTGCCTTGAACTAACCTATTCACCTTTCCAATTTGATTACAACCAACCTCCTTTAGCACTGGTCCTTCCTTTGATATTGTGCACCTCAACTCAAGAAAATTGCATAAGTTGAGGGTGGCTATCATGGGGATGCATACAAAATTAGGTATTGACGTGTTATGGACTTGCAATACTTTTGACACTTAAAACTATGGATATTTGCAAGTACAAAAGTACTTTTAAGTGAGTATGAGGTATTTTTGTGATATTTGTAGGTCAAATAGGTCCATATAAGGAAACTGGAAATTTTTGGACTTAAAAGCATCAGTTCAAAGCATTTTATGACTGTGGTATCTGACCGTGTTCGTACCATAATGATCGTAGGATAAATCTGAGGAATGACCCTTAGGTCTCATACAGACAAAGACATCCCAAAATTATACCTAGATGTCATGATCATACTAAGCAACATAGGAAGGAAGTTCAGAATTGATGTTTATAGATGTTAGGTGTAAAAAGGATTGGATGAGTACATTGTACAATCCTGGGATGAAGCCACACACTCATATTGAAGATCGTGAAATAACTATATTACAAAGTGGAAATTAGAGAAAGATAAGATGAGAGGGAAAAATGATTGTACCTAGAAGTCAGGAGTTCATACTGAGCATTATGGCAACTATGACCTGAAAAATGCAAGAGTCAAGAGCTAACCTACAACAACCAAGGACGATCGTGGGATGTAACCACGATCATACCTTCCTTTGTTCGAAGAATCAATTTAGCAAATCCCTGTGTATTTTGGATAGGTTTTTAGTTTGTCTGTAAATGCTCCTATTGGGTCTTTTATACCCATTAAGCTTTATTAAATTGTTGTAAGGTTTCAAGGAGTGTTTTTGCTTTGAAATTACAAACATCAATTTTTAGAATTTTACTTAAAAGTGAGATTTTGGAGTTTTAATATTATTCTTGTAAATTCATAATTTTGATTTCTTCCATGAATTCTTCTTGCATTCTTACAATTATCAGTAGCTAAACACCACAACTATGGTTATGGGAATCATGAAGGATCAACAAAGTAGTGTTCATAGTATAAGGTGATTCTCAAAGGATGTTTGGGCATGTAATGTTATTCTCTGTGATTTGATTTTTTTTAATGATTGTAGATGTTAGAACTTGTATTATCTTTACTCAGGACGAAAGGATGAGGACAAATGGAGAAAGAAAATCAACAATGAAACTTGGATCCATCAACTCCATCAAATTAGCCTTGAGTCGATAAATGGGATAGACTAATATGAGATCAATTATGGGGGGTAGTAATGTAAAACCCATGAAACATGAACCTTCATGATTTAGCATAGTTGTCTAATATGGGCACAAAGTCATTTAGATGAATATAACTTATTGATTCTGCATGCCAAGCACCATAAATTATCACTAAGTTATGAGGAACCTATTAAGTTAACCAATTCTAGTATCTCTCTCATACTGGTTACAAATCAAACAAAATCAACAATTGTTACCATTATAATTCTGATTTACAAGACCCTCATTTTTACTGGAGATTATTATTAATTACTTATACAGACATCTTGATAGATATTTTGACCTATTCCCTGTTGGATCAACCCCAACCTAGTTGGGTTCTATATTTGATCATCAATTATTTTATACTTTATTTAGAGGTATAATTTAGACGACATACAATTTTGGTACTGCTATTAGGGAATACGATTATAGATTTGATTGAGTGTGTTTGTTAGGCTATTGGTTTTTGATTCCTAATTTTACTTTTCTATTATTTGTGGAGCACACACCAGTGCATGGCCAACACTCAGAGTCAAAGCAATCCCCTGATTACACTTGATATAGGATTTGAGATAACTTTGAGATCTAATAGAAGGTAGTAAAAGACAAAGTTCATAATCGAGGAGTTCATGATGAGGAAGTTGTTGATGCAAGAGTCCTAAATCAGCCAAAGTATCATCCTAGACTATAAAAAAAGCAGAGAGAACCACTACTCGATTGATGGTTGAGGAGAGTGTTAGGCAAGAAGCTGCTATTCGAGCAACTAGGGGAAAATAGGATAGACAAGTGAAAGTAGACCGTCTAGCTACACTTGATGAGTGATAAAGGATGAGAAGGTATAGGGGTAACAACTTCTATAATAATATCTTTTTTATTATGATGATGCAAAAAGTACAAAAACTAATATCTTTAGAACCAGATGAAATTGGTTCCATCATTCTATCAGAATTTCCTCTAGGAACTAAATTCAACATCACAAGTGTTATGATACAATTTTTAGACTTAAAAGGGTTATTTATCAGCCTTGCTATTGCTGATGTAAACGTACAAATGATGAACTTTATAGGAATTTAAAATTCCTATAATCAACCTGGCATGAGCCAAGAGATGATTAGATTATAGTTGTTTTCCTTCTCTCTGATGAGGGATACTATATTATAGTTGATAGAGTTGCCATGTGAATCAATCACTACTTGGAATGTGTTGTGGACTTAGATCTCAGATAGATTCTTCTCACTAGACAGGATGTTACAATTGAAAAATGAGATCTATGACTTTAGGTAGCTATATTTAGAGGTGTTATATAAGACTTGGTTGAGGTTTAAGAAGAAGAAGCAAAATATACTTAACCATAAAATATCAGGTCATAATTTGCTGGAGATCTTCTATAGATCTTTGAATTCAAACAACAAAGCCATAACAGACACTATCATTGATGAAGGTTTATGAGTTTACATTAGGATCCTTTAAGACTCTAGATTAGATCTTTAAAACTAACTACGGTTGGCATACTCGAGAGACAGACATGGTCGTAGGCACTTATATGATTATGGCATCTACAGAGTAGAGAGCACTAGATGATTCGGTTGCTCAAGAGGTAGCATAATTGCATAATTAAGGACTGACCTTAGCTTGTTCACTAAGTAGTTTGCAGCAGCAAAAGTAGAAAATATAAATGTGGTTGGTTCACCCGGTAAGGAAAATAAGCATGATTTCTAATTTTGAGTAGGAGGTTAAGTACCTAGACAATCAGGTGAGGAGTTCTTGAGTCAAGGGCCAAGGGTTTAATCAAGACAATAAGAACTCTAGGCAAGAAGTAAAGGTTAAAACTACTATAAGGATAACAACTATAATAGGTTTGGAAATATAGATATGAGTAGAGGAAGTTATGGTGATTGGAGGAAAAGGATGACAAAAAGATAGAAATGGCCTCTATGTTCTATCAGGGAACCGAGATGCAAATTTTAGTAATTCAAAAATGGAAGACATGCTTTCAAAGATTGTAAAGGGGGTATATAAGATGAAATAATGCCTTAAAGAGATTATGGAAGATATTTCAAGAATGATTCAAAAGGTTGAATCACATGCTACCACTATTAAATAGCTTGGAAATCAGTTTGGTCAGATGTCTACCGCATTAAATCAGTATCAACAAGGTACACTTCTGAGCAATACCATTCAAAATCCAAAAAATGAGGGTCATTGTTTAGCTATTACTACTAGAAGTAGTAGGATGATTGTTGATCCACCTATGCTCATGATTATTGAGAATGAGGTAGAGTTGGTGATTATTGATGATAAGAAAGTGATTGAATATGAAAATTTAATTATTGATGAGAATGTATCTAAAAATCCTCTAGTTGATAAAAAATTGGATAAGGCAAAAAAGGGAATGAAAAAGGAGGTTACAAGAATATTGACTCTCATTCACAACCTTCTTCTTCTATTCCTAAAAAATAGAAGAGGGAAAGTATTAAGAGTTCATCTCCATATTTAAAGAGTTGCCGGTGAACATTCCTCTAGTTGAGGATCTTGAAAAAATATTGCATTTCACAAAGTTCATGAAGGAGTTAGTGACTAAGAAGAGGACTGTAAGTTTTAAGCTAGTTGACAATATGTACCACTGTAGTGCAATTGCCTCTCGATCTCTAGTTGAGAAGAATAAAAACCCTAGAGCACTCATAATTCTATGTAGCATTGGTTCTTTCAAACTTTCTAAGTCTTTGTGTGACTTGGGTTCTAGCATAAATTTGATGTTGCTAGCAGTTCACAAATAGTTAGAGTTGGGGTCACCTAAATCAACTTCGATGAGACTTATATTGGCTGATCACACTATGAAAGAAACACGTAATAATCTTCTATGTACTTTGGTAAAGGCTGCATCTTTTATTTTTTTTTTTTGCTAATTCTGTCATCCTTGACTATGAGGTTGACTTTGAGGTTTCTATTATTTTGGGGAGAATGTTCCTTGGAACTAGACTTACATTAGTTGATATGGAGACTGCGTAGAAGAAGTTTTGATTACATGATGAACAAGTGACTTGTATGTGAATCCCTTAAGCAGCCAAATGATATGCATGTGAATTTTATGATTGATATAGTCAATGAGTATGCATTGGTAGCTCTTATTGAGGAGAGGCTTAGTGTTAAAGAACTTGCAACAATTATTATAAATTTTTAACAGTGATAACATTAATGGATATGATGAGATGGTGAGCACAGTTAATGGTAGGGATTCATAAAATTTTGCACTAACAAAGACAAATCTTGATTTGAAAAATTGAGTGACCCTACCTGCTAAGCCATCCATTGAGGATCCTCTATTCATGGAGCTCAAGGATCTTTCATCCTATCTTTATTATGATTTTTTTGAGAGCCAACAATAGTTTGTCAGTTATTATTGGAGCTGATTTGGTAGATTGACAAGTTAAGGCTTTAGTATCTGTGTTGTAGTAATTCAAGGGGGCCATTGGATGGTTCATTTATGATATTGTTAGAATTTTGCTTGAAATTTTCCTATACAAAATCCATGTTGAGCTAGATTGTATGCCTAGTACAGAAGACTAACAAAGATTAAGTCAGCCTATGTAAGAGGTAGTGATGAAGAAGATTATCAAGTTGTTGGGTGCGGGGCTTATTTACCCTATTACCAAAATAAATGGGTGAGCTCGGTCTTATGTGTGCCTAAAAAGTGTTGAATCGGAGTGGTTCCAAATAAGAAAAATGAGCTTATTCTTATAAGGCCAGTCTTTGGTTGGTGTGTATACATGTACTGTAGGAAGTTGAATGCATGGACTAAGAAGGATCATTTTTATGCCTTTCATGGATCAGATGTTAGACCGTCTTGATGGCAAATGATGATATTATTTTCTTGATGGTTATTTGGGCTATGATCATATGTTTATTGCTCTTGAAGACCAAGAGCAGACCACTTTCAGTTGTCTATATAGGACTTTTGCATTTAAGAGAATGCCTTTTTTGGCTGTGTGATGCACCAGGTGAAAGATATTTAGAGATTTTTTGGGAATGTCAATTTTTACTGTAGATTCATAAAGGACTTCTCTAAAATTTCACATCCCTTATGTAAATTGTTAGAGAAGGAGGTGAGGTTTGTGTTTTATGATGCATGTCTAAAAGCGTTTGACTGTCTGAAAAGAGAAGTTGATTTTGGCCCTTATTATTGTGTCACCTTATTGGTCCATGCCGTTTAAGGTTATGTATGATACTAGTGGCATGGCACACGGAGAAGTCCAAGGACAAAGGTTAGAAAAGATCTTACATCCCTTATATTATGCTAGAAAAGTGCTTAATCCTGCTAAGAAAAATTATACTGTGACTGAACAAGAGTTGTTTGTTGTGGTGTCCGAGTTTGAGAAATTTTGATCTTATTTGATTGGCACAAAACTGATTGTGCATACTGACCAACCAACTCTTAGGTACCTAATAGCAAAGAAAAATGCTAAACCAAGGTTAATTCAGTGGGTACTTCTGTTATAGGAATTTGACTTTGAGGCCAAGTATCAAAAGAAGACTAAAAATCAAGTGGCTGACCACTTATCATGCCTTGAAGATGGGGTCATGCTGAAACTGAAGGATGAGCTTGAGATCAATGGTACGTTTCCAAATGAGCAGGTATTGGCAACATCACAAGATTTGATTCCATGGTTTGAAGAATGTGCCAATTATTTGGTGAGTGATGTGGTGATTGAAGAGTTATTATTTCAGTAGAGAAAAGATTTTATGCATGATGGAAGGAATTTCTTTTGAGATGAGCCATACTTGTTTCGAATTTGTTTAGACGAATTAATTCAGAGATGTGTTCCTGAGGTAGAGATGATGAGTATTTTAGAGGTATGTCATCCATCACTAGTTGGGGGTCATAATATTGGTATGTAGACTGTGCATAAGATCTTACAATATGGATACTATTGGCCCATTACTCATAAAGATGCAAATGACTATGCAAGGGCTTGTGACCAAAACAAGGAAATATCTCGCAAAGGCAAGAGTTTATAATGACCGTGATACTTAAGGTTGAGCTATTTGATGTATGGGGTATTAATTTCATGGGAACCTTATGATCTCATATGGTATGAATTATATTTTGGTTGTTGTTGACTATTTTTCAGAGTGATTGGAGGCAGTTTCCCTTTTAAACAATGAAGGAAAGAGTCTTACAACTTTTCTGAAAGAATATATACTCCAGATTTAGTACACAAAGAGCTATCATTAGTGATGGAGGCTCACACTTGTTTAATCATTTATTAAAGGCCTTGCATGATAAATATGGTGTAAATCATAAAAGGTAAACCCCCTATCATCCACAGTCAAATGGGAAAGTTGAGGTATCCAATCACAACAGAAAGTCTATTTTGGCAAAAAGTGTAAATGCTAATAGGATGGACTGGGATAACAAGTTTGATAATGCATTGTGGGCTTGCCAGAAAACATTTGAGACACTTATTGGTGTTTTTTTATATCATCTTGTGTATGAAAAAGCATGCCATTTGTCTGTCAAACTTGAGTATAAGGCATTATGGGTGCTGAAGAGGTTGAATATGGAGTGGAGAGATATAGCAAAGTTGACGTTTAAACTGTTAAATAATATGGTTGAATTTCATCTCTGTGCTTTTAAAAACTCAGCCTTGTACAAAGAGAAGATGAAATTGTACCCTGATCACATGATTGAGAAAAGAGAATTCACTATTGGCGACAGGTATTACTATTTCATTCAAGACTGAGGCTGTTTTCGGGCATGCTAAAGTCAAAATAGAGAGGATCTTATAGAGTGGTGATAATATTTCCCTATGGTTCATTGAACTTGAAAATATCAAAGGACAAAGGTCTAAGGTGAATGGCCAAAGGGTGAAACACTATACAGTGAGGTTGAAAATGTTAAGGTGATATGTGAAGTGAACATGGATGATGCTTTAGAAATCAAGCACACCCAAATTATGCTGCAATGTTAAATCAAGCACTTCATGGGAGGCAATCCAGGGGTTAGTTAGTGAAGTCCAAGTAACTTAACTAATCATGTCATGTATTGTACTTACATCAAGCCCTGCTTAGGAGGTAGCCTAAGATTTTTGTACCTTTTACTTTATAGGTAATGTGTGTTAAATGTGCACGGATAATGCATAAAGGAAGCTAAAGAACTTAAATTAGAATAGGATCCACAAAAGATTATATGACGGGATATCATCTCTAAAAAGTCAAGAGGATTGGTTCTTAGGAGTTGATCCCATGATTGATCACATTAATCATACAAAAAAAACACGATCATGGAATTAATCTTCTGATATAACTCCTAAAAACTAATAATCAGGTGTTTGAACCTATGATTTTAAGGAATAATCATGGATGGATACGCTGATCATCCTCAAGCTTTATAGGTTCCCAGGTACATTTTTCTAAACCCTTATGATATGAAGGGATACCACGATTATGGTAATAATTAACAATCGTGGTCATGAGTCATCTATTAAGTCCTTTAATTTTTAAATTTACCTAATATGACCTAACCTAACTTGGTTTTAATCCCTAATTCCTTTTACCTTTGACCCGATATGCCCTCTTTCCTATTCAAATAAAATTTAATGCTTAAAGAAAGATGATACAGAACAAACGTGAGCAAACTTGCCAATTCTAACCTTAAATTTGTGATGATTAGATTAATCTCAAAACAATGTACTTCGTCAGTAGCTTAAACTCATCATTAATCATAAGAATTTCACTCATAAATTGTAAGTCTCATTCCAAATTCGTAAATTTATTAATTAAATAGAAGAGAAGTACCTCCTAATTTGAGGAATGCTAAATTTTGTTAAATTGAGTTTGGCGGATGGGAGCACTGCAAAATTGTCTTAATCTAGGATATTGTGTTATTTTTTGAATGGGTACAAAAGTGGAGAAGTCATAGTACCCCTTCACAAGAAAATTATGGTCAAATTGGGTCAGGATTTTGGTAAAATTAAATGAGTGCCCGAACTTCTAATGTTTTATTAGTTCATCTAATAATCATATTCCACGATCATCGCATCAAGATCCGATCATGAAAAGTAGTCACCTGATTTGACAAATTTCTCAGAAAATAATGAGAAGAACTTCCTATAATCGAAGGCACAATCATACTTTCATTCTACGACCGTAGGAAGGATATTTTGACTGAATTTCTACATACTATTTATGAGGCCAACAATTTTATATACATGTACTATGGTACCCAAAACTCTTTAGTAGATGCAAAAAGAGTTCTAAGAAGTGGTACCCTCTCGGAGAGTGAATCAGAGAAGTTTAGTAGTTTGGAGGTTGAGTACTACAAAAACAATAAGGAAGAGAAACATTCTCCTCGAAAGACTAGGCCAAATCCAAAGCCAAGGCCACATCCTCCACTACATTAGTGCCCGTGGCCATCCCCATACAAATTCCCCAATTTGAAGAGAGAGGTTAAAACATAAATAATTCTAATAGGGGTGAGCCTGTAGATGAAAAAAGTGATGATGATGTGAGTGCCTCCGAGGTAGATAAATCTACAGATGGTTCTGATAGTGCTAATTTGAAAGCCTCCAAAGCTAATGCTACTGCAAACCAGCCTCAAAGGGGCATGGACCCGAGGAGATAGTATATGCCCAAATGTAGAGACTATTACACTGATAGGGTTTCCTAAATAATAAAGGGAACAAAAAATGAAACATCCAAGAAGAACCGCATATGCTACCTGAGGCATTTTAAATGTTTTAGAATTGAATTGGTTTTTTTAATAGTACTATTTAGGGTGGATGACCAAAGAAGCAGGCAATTATAGGGCTAATATAATGCATACACCTTATGCTAACTATATAGCTGCCACTGAAAATATGACTCATTCCGAGAAGGATAAGGATAGTAGTATGTAACCTATGCTTAATTCGATGATAGTACAAGGAAAAACAATTGACATATCAAGAAAGCCATCTCGAAGATCTTGTTTGGTAATGAGTTTGAGCTAATTGAGGAAACTCTGGAATATGATCGGATTTCAAAGTTGAAAAAGGTCAAGATATTAAGTATCAAAGACAAACTAATGCACTACAAGTATTGGCAGATCACATTACATCGGCTAAGGAAAGGGCAACTTGGGTTAATGGTATGACGATCTATAAGTATTCACTCAGTTTTTCCGCTTGTTGGCACCAATTTTATCCTTCCGATACTCCTCCTAAGCTGCTATTTTATAAAATTATTGTTTTTGAATATTAATATATTTTACATATTATTTTGATATCAAATAAATACATACGTGTGACATTAATGATTTTAAAGTATGTAATTTATTTTTTATCATTTAAGTTTAGATTTTTATGTAGTATATATAATTTAAATATAATACTTTTTAAATAAATTTATCAATAGTTATTAAATTATTTCCTAAATATACTCATAATTTATAAACACCTAGTGTTGACGCCTAATTTTTGCCCTCCTCGACTAAGTTTAATTTCGAGTTTCTTTGTTGTAAATGAAATTACAAAATTTATTTTATCCAAATAACAAAAAAATCAAAATATTTATCTAGGTCATTTTGTCGTTTTAAATAACAATTATATATTTTTGTATTCGTATATACAGAATCATATAATTTTGTTACTTAAATAATTATTTTATAGAAAATGGAATTTTAATTAGGGATTATATCGAAAGTGAATTTTAATGAGTAAAAGATCGAATTTGAAATAATTTATCCTTGAAAGTGATTTTTTTAGAAAATACTTGCTTGATTTTATTAACTGAGAAACTCAAAATTAAAACGGTTTATAATTTGTACTGAATTTTATTTCAATTTTTTTGATTCATTGAATTTGGCCACAATTTAAATCAATTGGGGCTTTAATTACAATATAATTAGCCAATTGATTCTAAATTTTACCGAAAACTAAATGAGTTTGACCAAATCCAAATCTAATTGGGGTTATTTTTTAAATAACCCCAAAATCCCTTTGATTACCCGTGTCATCCAGCCCATTCTCTTTTACAACTGCAGCATCCCAATACCAATAGAACACCCCCTAGCCCAATTTTCTTCAAAAAATAACTGACCCAGCACATACACACTGACAATAACAACCAACAATGACAAAATCCCATTCCCGTAACAACATTAACTACAAGCAACCAACAACATGTAACACCCCGTATTCAAGTACGTGTATTGGCGTATTCAAGTACGTGTATTGGTATTATTTATATGGAATTAATTTTTTTATTTTATTTATACTGGAATTTGCCTGTCGATGGTTCCATGAGAAGGTTATTGAATAAGCTTTCCAAAGATATAAAGATTTCCAAAAACAGATAGGTTTTGGATATAATCGAGCGCGTTCGAAACTATAAAACGGTGGTCGAGATATTTGGGAATAGTAAATGTGCAGGAAAATTTCCTGCACACAAACTACTGAGGCCAGCCAAATTTTTGGGTCAACTTCGAATGATCATAACTCCCTTAATATAATGAACTTAGAGAGCTGCGACCTATGAAAAGAAAGATCTTTGAGTCTTCTTTCCAATGCAATTGGTTTCATCCAAATCCAACGTCTGAGTAAGAAGTTATATTCATTTTACTTCAGCCTATCAAAATAGATTTTTAAGGTCAACTTCAAACGACCATAACTCCTTGTACAGAACGAACTGGGTGACCTACTTTATATGAAATGAAATCCCTTTGAATTATCCTTCCAAATATACCAATTTCACCCAAATTCAATATCGGAGCAAAGAGTTATGGTCGATCAACTTTAGCTTATCAAAACAGTCCACCAAAGGACAGATTTGAAATTATTTAAATTTTAAAGGCATTTTGGTCATTTCCTATTATATTATGGACGGGAATATGTGTATATATACATGTATATGAGTTCAAAAACTCATTTTCATCATCAATCATTGAGAAAGAACAAACCTTAGCAAAATTTGACCTTTAAATTACTTTTGATTCAACTGTACAAATTCCAAAGTAATTCGATAACTGCGTTTGTCATCTCGAGAGCTTCGAACGACACCTATTATTTGTGCAAACAGGATTGCATAATCAAGAGGTAAATTCTAAGGTATGAATATTTCTTTCCTTTGTTCTTTTCCATAGGCATATGTGTGATAGAGGATTATATGTATTGGTTGTTATTGAAAGGTGATGGAAATATGGTTATGGACTATTTCGCATGGTTTGGTTGTATTGAATTATGGAAGGTGGATATGGTAATTGAGTTATGGAAGGAGGATATGGTGATATACTATTGAATTGATGATTATTTATGTCTACGGATCAATTTGGTTTAATGGATTGGTTGGAAGGATAAATGAATCCAAACTTGATATTGGAGGATGTTGTATGAATATGCATGGCATGTGAATGTAATTGGAGTATAAGAGGGTTAAAGTGACACCCTTTATGGTGTAGTTAAGTCTTACTACTTAACCACTAGTTTGGTGAATTCAAATAATTGAATTGTCACGTTTGGTTGCTAATACTAGATTGCTATATATGTTTATTATAGATAAGTAATCCGAAAAGACGGGAAGTCCATTTGGGACTAGTATTGAAGGTTGACAGTCAGGTATGTAAAGCATACTCTATAGCATATCTTTGGCATGAAAGTGAACAATTGTTCTATTAAGAAGTTTCCAAAGTTATTTAGTAACATGTGATCCATTATGTTTTTTTATGATGTCCTACGTTACCAATGAACTTGTTTCCACCCTACAAGATGTCAAGACATTCTAATACTTACTTGTTTTCCAAATCTTACATGTTTATTACACTAATGAATGTTAGAAGGTATCTGGTTACTCAAACAAAATCCATGTGCTATTAATGACTCCAAAACGTTTCATTGATATACCAATAAGTTCCTACTACATTGTTATGGCATTGATGACTCCAAAACACTTCATTAATGTGCCAATGAGTTCTTACTTCATTGTTATTACATTGATGGTCTATTTATATGTCTCTTATTGATGTATCATTGTTTCAAAGTATCAAAAATGCTGTGGCGACAGAAATAACAATCTCAAAGATTAATTGAACTAAGTGACGGATGTTTTCTCTTATCGGATGGTATCCCAGGGGAATAAGCCTATCATGGGTTGATCTCAATTTATGTGTTTATGAGTGGTATCCCAAGGGCATAAGCCTATCATGGGTTGATCCCAGTTGATATGTACTGGAGGCAGCCTAATGGTCACAGTATAGTACAGTAATGATTACAAAGATGATAAGAACGAAGGTAAAGTGATTAAATAAATACAATGTACAGGTTGTCATAAGTTCTTGTAAGTGTGGTCCACTCCTATTATGATTTATTCACTTGTTTCTGATTTCTATTGAGCTCCTATATCATATATGATTATCTACAGCTTTACATACTCAGTACATATTTCGTACTTACATCCCCCAGGGAGACGTTTATTTCATGCTTCAGGCACAGGTACCTCTACTCATACACCGCACAAGTAGGAGCCAGGATATCCAGCTGCTTTTGGTGAGCTCCAGTTTGCTTTAGTGCTTTCCGTGTCATATCTTGTCACTTTTGGTATTGTATAGAAGTTAGTTATATGGCGGGGTGTGTCCCGACCTTAGTTAAACTCTGTGTATTATCTAGAGGCTTTGTAGACCTAATGTACAGTCAAGGTGGTGTTTTGTTAATAGATGTGATGGCTCCAACGGCCAAGTATTGTATAGATATATATATATGTGTGCTTGAGCTTATACAGGTGATTATTTCCTTTTATATGCGACATGATACTGTCTGAATTTTGGGTTGTCATAGAGGTATGCATGGGAAGTATAAGGTTATGAGCTGGTTCTCTTGGGCCTTCTCGGTTACGGGTGACAGTCCGTCCCAATAGGATTTGAGGCGTGATAATAGGGTATCTGAGAAGTTCATCCTAGTAAGTCTACAAAGCCGTGTATATGTAGAGTCTTATTTATCGGTGTGTCGTGCACCACATCTATAAACAGGAGGCTATGGACATTTAGAAATTGTTTCTTTTCTTCATGTCTTAGATCGTGCGATAGAGCCTATATTGTATATGAAGTCATAGTTGACCACTGAATCTGTTTGTTTCTCTTATTATAGTAATGATGCTAGTTACCAGAAGCAAGAATATCGGTAAGCAAGTAGATGCGGCTGCCGGAGAGGGGACTAGTAAGTCACCCACTATACCAGCTAATCAAAGTGAGGCTCCAGCTGAGCATGCATCAGAAACTTCTTCCACTCTGGAAGAAATAAGGGGGAGGAGAACTATATCCCCAGAGCCACCTATTAATGTTGTTGATCAAGATCTTAGAAATGCAGTGCAGCTTTTAACTCGTATAGTTGTTGGGAAAGCTCAAGGGCAAGCCATTCCTACCACGGGTCCTAGTGGTACAGATAGGGCGACTAGCCTTCGAACACAGGATTTTCTTAAGATGGATCCTCCTACTTTTACTGGATCAGATCTTAACGAGGACCCACAAGACTTTATTGATCAAATTTAAAGGGCCTTAGATGTTATGCATGTAATAGGTAGAGAGACAGTGGAGTTATCGACATATAGATTCAAAGGGGAGGCTATATATTGGTACGAGGACTAGAAACGATCTAGGGGTATTGATGCACCCCTAGCTACTTGGAAAGAGTTCAAAGAGGAATTTCTTAATCATTTCTTCCATTTGAGATTCGTCAGGCCTGTGCAGATCAGTTTTTAAATCTTTGTCAGGGGAATATGAGCGTGAGGGAGTACAGTCTCCAATTTAATTCCTTACCGAGATATTCTCCTAATGTTGTAGCTACTATGGATGATATAGTTTATTAATATATGGATAGGCTGGATCCATATCTGGTTAGAGATTATACTATTGCCTCTTTGAACAAAGATATAGACATAGCAAGGATCCAAGCTTTTGCATAGAAAATAAAAGATAAGAGGCAGAGGAGAAGAACACAGGAATTAGAAAGAGGATATTCCAAGAGGGCCAGATCTACAGGGCAGTTCATGGCATCCCAAGGAGGATTCAGACCACTGTTTTCTACTAGACCATCTAGGCCATTATCTTCTTATTCTGAAGCTAGTGCCCCACCACAGTTCCAAGGGTCCAGAGGAAATCAATTTGGGCACAGAAGTGAGAGTCAGAGTTCGCGAAAAGTGGGGTACCAAGGGCAAGGGAATATGAGCCAATCGAGACCTCCTCGAGATCCATGCAATAAATGTGGAAAGTATCATTTGGGCGCATGTCGGCTGGGGACCAATGTTTGCTTTTGGTGCGGTATGTTAGGGCATATTATGAGAGACTACCCACGAAGAGGCATAGGGGGTATGACACAACCTGCGGGGTCATTTATTGCATCATCATTATCGATGCCTTATTTAGGAAAAAGTGCATAACCAATGGGTTGTGTTAGAGGTGATAGAGGAGCCACGAGTTCTAGCGGGGCTCAAAATAGTACGTATGCTCTAGCGGATCGACAGAATTTAAAGGCTTTCCTAGATGTGGTTACGGCTACGTTATCTATCTTTTCATTCGATGTATATGCCTTAATTGATCCTAATTCTACATTATCTTATGTTACTCAATTGGTTACTGGAAAGTTCAAAAGAATACCCGAATTGTTAGTTAAGCTATTTGAAGTATCCACACCGGTTGGGGAATCTATTATAGCTAGAAGGGTTTACCGAAACTGCATAGTAACTGCTTGTGGTCGTGATACGATGGCTGATCTCGTGGAGTTAGAAATGGTAGATTTTGATGTTATAATGGGTATGGACTGGTTGGCGTCTTGTTATGCCACAATTGATTGCTGCACGAAAAAGGTATATTTCCATTTTCCAAATAAATCAGTCCTTGAATGGAAAGGTGAAATTGGCGCGCCAAGAGATAGATTTATTTCTTATTTTAAGGCAAGAAGAATGATTTCCAAGGGATACATATATCATTTAGTTAGAGTAAGGGATACAGAAATGGAGCCACCAACTCTTCACGCTGTTCCGGTGGTAAATGAATTTTCTGATGTATTTCCTAAAGATCTTCTAGGTTTGCCTCCTGAACGAGAAGTAGAGTTTGGTATTGATGTAATACAAGGCACCCAACCAATCTTCATTCCTCCGTATAGAATGGACTCTAGCAGAATTATGAGAATTGAAAGATTTGCTAGAGAAGGCATTCATAAGGCCTAGTATGTCCCCCTGGGGAGCACCAATGTTATTTATACACAAAAAGGATGGCTCGCTGAGGATGTGTATTGATTATCAACAATTGAATAAGGTGACTATTAAGAATTAATATCCTCTTCCAAGAGTAGATGATTTATTTGATCAGTTACAGGGCACCAAGTGCTTTTCTAAGATTGATTTTTGGTCAGGTTACCACCAAGTGAGGGTCAAAGAGAAAGATATACCCAAGACAACTTTCCGAACATGGTATGGTAATTATGAGTTTCTAGTTATGTCATTTGGGCTAACAAATGCACCCGCAACTTTTATGGATTTGATGAATAAGGTGTTTAAGCCATTTCTAGATGTATTTGTGATAGTTTTTATAGATGATATTCTAGTTTATTCTAGATCAGATGAGGACCATGCCAATCACCTATGACAGGTATTGCAGACTCTTCGTGATTGTATGCTTTATGCAAAGTTCTCTAAATATGAGTTTTGGTTAAAGTCGATGGCATTTTTGGGTCATATTGTATCTAGTGAAGGGATAAAGGTTGATGCTCAAAAGATAGAAGCTGTGAAGAACTGGCCAAGGCACACAACGCCTATGGAGATTCGTAGTTTTCTTGGGTTGGCCGGTTATTATAGAAGGTTTGTTGAAGGCTTTTCTTCCATTTCAGCACCCTTAACCAAGCTAACCCATAAAATATCCAAATTCCAATGGAATGATGCCTGTGAGAAGAGTTTTCAAGATTTAAAGAACAAGTTGATTTCTACACCCGTGTTGGTACTTCTAGAAGGCACCGAAGGGTATACAGTGTATTGTGATGCTTCTAGAATTGGTTTAGGATGTGTATTGATGTAGCATGGTAAGGTAATAGCATATACTTCTAGACAATTGTGGCTACATGAGAAAAATTATCCTACACAAGATCTTGAGCTGGCAGTAGTTATTTTTGCTGTAAAGATATGACACCACTACTTATATGGGGTTCATGTTGATATATATACTGACCATAAGATCTTGCAATATATTTTTAATCAGAAGGATCTAAATTTAAGGCAGCGGAGATGGATTGAACTATTAAAGGACTACGATGTTGATATCTTGTACCATCCAAGGAAAACAAATATGGTAGCTGATGCGTTAAGTCATAAGGCTATGATGGCGCCTATAGAAAGGCAAGGGATGATTAAAGATCTTCACGAGTTATCTAGTTTGGGAGTTCGCCTTCTTCAAACTTCGGATAAAGAGCTTATCGTACATAATATTGTGGAATCTTCATTAGTAACTGAAGTGAAAGAGAAGCGATATGCAGATCCTATTTTATCATAGCTTAAGGAGAACGTTCAGAGTGGTGCAACCAAGGCATTTGAGCTTACGTGAGAAGGAGTATTTAGTGCCAAAATTGATTGTGTGTACCGGATGTAGACGAGCTAAGAAAGAAGATTATGACAGAGGCACATTGTTCAAGGTATTCCTTTCATCCAGGATCAACCAAATGTATCAAGATTTGAAAGATATGTATTGGTGGAATGACATGAAGAAGAGCATTGCAGAATTTGTAGCTGAATGTCCAAATTATCAAAAAATTAAAGTTGAGCACCAAAAACCCGGAGGTTACATGCAATGCATTAATCTTCCAAGCTAGAAGTGGGACATGATCAACATAGATTTCGTTGTTGACAGGCTTACCAAATCCGCACATTTCCTACCAGTTAGGACCACTTACACAGTTGAAGAGTATGCGAAGTTGTACATTAAAGAGATAGTCTAATTACATGGAGTGCCAATTTCTATTATATCAGATCGGGGAACCCAATTTACCGCAAACTTTTGGAAGTCTTTTGAGAGGTGTTTGGGAACACAAGTGAAGTTGATTACAACTTTTCACCCTCAAACACATGGACAAGCAAAACGTACCATACAAACACTTAGAGATATGATATGAGCTTGTGTAATAGATTTTAAGGGCAACTGGGTGATCATTTACCTCCTATTGAGTTTGCCTACAATAATAGCTATCATTGAGGTATCAAAATGGCACTTTATGAAGGTTTATATGGAAGAAAGTGTAGATCACCAATAGGATGGTTCAAAGTGGGTGAAATTCTTTTGTTCGAACCGGATCTTGTTTATCAAGCCATAGAGAAGGTTAAAGTAATTCAGCAACGACTGAAAATAGCGCAAAGTCGACACAAGTCATATACGGATAGTAAAAGGAGAGGGATAGAGTTTTCTAGGGGTGATTAGGTATTTTTGAAGGTATTTCCAATGAAAGGGGTAATAAGATTTGGCAAGAAAGGGAAGTTGAGTCCACATTATATAGGCCCGTATAAGATCACTCGAAGGTTTGGACAAATTGCATATGAATTAGAGCTACCCCAAGAGCTCTCATCAGTACATCCGGTATTTCATATGTCAATACTTCGAAAGTGCATCAGAGATCCATCACATATCACTTCTACTGAGGATGTGCAAGTTGCAGAAAATCTTACCTATGAGGAAGTGCCTATTGCTATTCTAGATTGCCAAGTTAAGGAGATGAGAAATAAAGAGATAGCATCTGTGAAAGTACATTGGAGAAATAGTCAAAGGGAAGAGATTACATGGGAAGCTGAGGAAGCAATGAAATCTAAGTACCCTTATTTGTTCAAAGATGAAGAGGAAGTTCAAGAAACAGAGTTAGAACATTAACAAATAAGTTTTTTTTTTATATATGCATAGTATTTATGTGATGATGTGAATATTAATGATGGACTTGAACTTATTTCGGTTGAATAAATACGCTAATATTCGAGGTCGAATGTCCTAAAGGGGGGAAAGATGTAACACCCCGTATTCAAGTATGTGTATTTGCGTATTCAAGTACGTGTATTGGTTTTATTTATATGGATTTTTTTTATTTATACCAGAATTTGCCAGTCGATGATTCCAAGAGAAGGTTATTGAATAAGCCTTCCAATGATATACAGATTTCCAAAAATGGATAGGTTTCGGATATAATCGAACACGTTCGAAATAATAAAATGGTGGCCGGGATATTTGGGAATAATAAATGTGCAAGAAAATTTCCTGCCCACAAACTACTGAGGCCAGCTGAATTTTTGGGTCAACTTCGAATGATTATAACTCCCTTAATATAATGAAATAGGAAAGCTGTGACCTATGAAAAGAAATATCTTTGAATCTTCTTTCCAATTCAATTGGTTTCATCAAAATCCAACATCTGAGTAAGGAGTTATACTCGTTTTACTTCAGCCTATCAAAACAGATTTTTAGGGTCAACTTCAAACGACTATAACTCCTTGTACAGGATGAACTGGGTGGCCTACTTTATATGAAATAAAATTCCTTTGAATTATCCTTCCAACGATACCAATTTCACCCAAATTCGATATCGGAGAAAAGAGTTATGGTCGATCTACTTTAGCTTATCAAAACAGTCCACCAAAGGACATATTTAACATTATTTAAATTTTAAAGGCATTTTGGTCATTTCCTATTATATTATGGACGGGAATATGTGTATATATACATATATATAAGTTCAAAAACTCATTTTCATCATCAATCATTGAGGAAGAACAAACCATAGCCAAATTTGACCTTTAAATTACTTTTGATTCAACCGTGCAAATTCCAAAGTAATTCGATAACTGCGTTTGTCATCTCGAGAGCTTTGAACGGCACCTACTATTTGTGCAAACAGTATTGCATAATCAAGAGGAGGACTATAAGGTATGAATATTATTTGCCTTTGTTCTTTTCCATATGTATATGTGTGATAGAGGATTATATGTATTGGTTGTTATTGAAAGGTGATGGAAATAGGGTTATGGACTATTTTGCATGGTTTGGTTGTATTGAATTATGGAAGGTGGATATGGTAATTGAGTTATGGAAGGTGGATATGGTGATATACTATTGAATTGATGATTATTTATGTCTATGGCTCAATTTGGTTTAATGGATTGGTTGGAAGGATAAATGAATCCAAACTTGATATTGGAGGATGTTGTATGAATATGCATGGCATGTGAATGTAATTGAAGTATAAGAGGGTTAAAATGACACCCTTTATGGTGTAGTTAAGTCTTACTACTTAACCACTAGTTTGGTGAATTCAAATAATTGAATTGTGACGTTTGGTTGCTAATACTAGATTGCTATATATGTTCATTGTAGATAAGTAATCTGAAAAGACGGGAATTCCATTTGGGACTAGTATTGAAGGTTGACAGTCAGGTATGTAAAGCATACTCTATACCATATCTTTGGCATGAAAGTGAACAATTGTTCTATTAAGAAAGTTTCCAAAGTTATTTAGTAACATGTGATCCATTATGTTTTTTTATGATGTCCTACGTTACCAATGAACTTGTTTCCACCCTACAAGATTTCAAGACATTCCAATACTTACTTGTTTTCCAAATCTTACATGTTTATTGAACTAATGAATGTCAGAAGGTATCCGATTACTCAAACAAAATCCATGTGCTATTAATGACTCCAAAATGTTTCATTGATATACCAATAAGTTCCTACTTCATTGTTATGGCATTGATGACCCCAAAACACTTTATTGATATACCAATGAGTTCTTACTTTATTGTTATTGCATTGATGGTCTATTTAAATGTCTCTTATTGATGTATCATTGTTTTAAAGTATCAAAAATGTGGTGGTGACTAAAATAACAATCTCAAAGATTAATTGAACTAAGTGATGGAAGTTCTCTCTTATCGGGTGGTATCCCAGGGGCATAAGTCTATCATGGGTCGATCCCTATTTATGTGTTTATGGGTGATATCCCAGGGGCATAAGCCTATCATGGGCCGATCCCAGTCGATATGTACTGGAGGCAGCCTAATGGTCATAGTACAGTACAGTAATGATTACAAAGATGATTAGAACGAAGGTAAAGTGATTGAATAAATACAATGTACAGGCTGTCATAAGTTCTAGTAAGTGTGGTCCACTTCTATTATGATTTATTCACTTGTTTCTGATTTCTATTGAGCTCCTATATCATATGTGATTATCTACAGCTTTACATACTCAGTACATATTTCATACTGACGTCCCCCACGGGGGACCTGCATTTCATGCTGCAGGTATAGGTACCTCAGCTCATACACTACACAATTGATTACTGCACGAAAAAGGTATATTTCCATTTTCCAAATAAATCAGTCCTTGAATGGAAAGGTGAAACTGGCGCGCCAAAAGGTAGATTTATTTCTCATTTTAAGGTAAGAAGAATGATTTCCAAGGGATACATATATCATTTAGTTAGAGTAAGGGATACAGAAGCGGAGCCACCAACTCTTCACGCTGTTCCGGTGGTAAATAAATTTTCTGATGTATTTCCTGAAGATCTTCCAGGTTTGCCTCTTGAATGAGAAGTAGAGTTTGATATTGATGTAATACTAGGCACCCAACCAATCTCCATTCCTCTGTATAGAATGGCCCAGCAGAATTACGAGAATTGAAAGAGCAATTGAAAGAATTGCCAGAGAAGGGATTCATAAGGCCTAGTATGTCCCCCTGGGGAGCACCAGTGTTATTTGTGCGCAAAAAAAATGGCTCGCTGAGGATGTTAATTGATTATCAACAATTGAATAAGGTCACTATTAAGAATAAATATCCTCTCCCAAGAATTAATGATTTATTTGATCAGTTACAGGGCACCAAGTGCTTTTTTAAGATTGATTTGAGGTCAGGTTACCACCAAGTGAGGGTCAAAGAGAAGGATATACCCAAGACAACTTTCCGAACATGGTATGGTCATTATGAGTTTCTAGTTATGTCATTTGGTCTAACAAATGCACCCGCAGATTTTATGGATTTGATGAATAGAGTGTTTAAGCCATTCTTGGATGTACTTGTGATAGTTTTTATAGATGATATTCTAGTTTATTCTAGATTAGAAGAGGACCATGCCAATCACTTATGACAGGTATTACAGACTCTTTATGATTGTAAGCTTTATGCAAAGTTCTCTAAATGTGAGTTTTGGTTAAATTCAGTGGCATTTTTGAGTCATATTGTATCTAGTGAAGGGATAAAGGTTGATGCTCAAAGGATAGAAGTTGTGAAGAACTGTCCAAGGCCCACAACGCCTACGGAGATTCATAGTTTTCTCGGGTTGGCCGATTATTATAGAAGGTTTGTGGAAGGCTTTTCTTCCATTTCAGCACCCTTAGCCAAGCTAACCCATAAAGCATCCAAATTCCAATGGAATGATGCCTGTGAGAAGAGTTTTCAAGATTTAAAGAACAAGTTGATTTCTACACCCGTGTTGGTACATCCAGAAGGCAACGAAGGGTATACAGTGTATTGTGATGCTTCTAGAATTGGTTTAGGATGTGTATTGATGCAGCATGGTAAGGTAATAGCATATGCTTCTAGACAATTGCGGCCACATGAGAAAAATTATCCTACACACGATCCTGTGCTGGCAGAAGTTATTTTTGCTTTAAAGATATGGCGCCACTACTTATATGGGGTTCATGTTGATATATATACTGACCATAAGATCTTGCAATATATTTTTAATCAGAAGGATCTAAATTTAAGGCAGCGGAGATGGCTTGAACTATTAAAGGACTACGATGTTGATATATTGTACTATCTAGGGAAAACAAATGTGGTAGCTTATGCGTTAAGTCGTAAGGCTATGATGGTGCCTATTGAAAGGCAAGGGATGATTAAAGATATTCACCAGTTATCTAGTTTGGGAGTTCGCCTTCTTCAAACTCTGGATAAAGAGCTTATCGTACATAATGCTGCGGAATCTTCATTAGTATCTGAAGTGAAAGAGAAGCAATATGCAGATCCTGTTTTATTATAGCTTAAGGAGAACGTTCAGAGTGGTGCGACCAAGGCATTTGAGCTTACGCGAGAATGAGTACTTTAGTGCCAAAACCGATTGTGTGTGCCGGATATAGACGGGCTAAGAAAGAAGATTATGACTGAGACACATTATTCAAGGTATTCCATTCATCCAGGATCAACCAAAATGTATCAATATTTGAAAGATATGTATTGGTGGAATGACATGAAGAAGAGCATTGCAGAATTTGTAGCTGAATGTCCAAATTGTCAAAGAGTTAAAGTTGAGCACCAAAAACCCGGAGGTTATATGCAATGCATTGATCTTCCAAGCTGGAAGTGGGACATGATCAACATGGATTTCATTATTGGTTTACCTCGTACATCCCGGAAGTTTGATTCTATATGGGTGATTATTGATAGGCTTACCAAATCCACACATTTCCTACCAGTTAGGACCACTTACATAGTTGAAGAGTATGCGAAGCTGTACATTAAAGAGATAGTCCGATTACATGGAGTGTCAATCTCTATTATATTAGATCAGGGAACCCAATTTACCACAAACTTTTGGAAGTCTTTTCAGAGGTGTTTGGGAACACAAGTGAAGTTGAGTACAACTTTTCACCCTCAAACAGATGGACAAGCAAAACATACCATCCAAACACTTGAAGATATGCTACGAGCTTGTGTAATAGATTTTAAGGGCAACTGGGATGATCATTTACCTCTTATTGAGTTTTCCTACAATAATAGCTATCATTCAAGTATCAAAATGGCACCATATGAAGCTTTATATGGAAGGAAGTGTAGATCACCAATAAGATGGTTCGAAGTGGGTGAAACTCTTTTGTTCGGACCGGATCTTGTTTATCAAGCCATAGAGAAGGTTAAAGTAATTCAGTAACGACTGAATATAGTCCAAAGTCGACACAAGTCATATGCGGATAGTAGAAGGAGAGGGCTAGAGTTTTCTATAGGTGATTGGGTATTTTTAAAGGTATCACCAATGAAAGGGGTAATGAGATTTGGCAAGAAAGGGAAGTTGAGTCCACGTTATATAGGCCCGTATAAGATCACTCGAAAGTTTGGACAAATTGCATATAAATTAGAGCTACCCCAAGAGCTCTCATCAGTACATCCAGTATTTCATATGTCAATGCTTCGAAAGTGTATCAGAGATCCATCACATATCACTTCTACTGAGGATGTGCAAGTTGCGGAAGATCTTACCTATAAGGAAGCGCCTATTGCTATTCTAGATCGCCAAGTTAAGAAGATGAGAAATAAAGAGATAGCATCTGTGAAAGTACGTTGGAGAAATCGTCAAAGGGAAGAGATTACATGGGAAGCTGAGGAAGCAATGAAATCTAAGTACCCTCATTTGTTAAAAGGATGAAGAGGAAGTTCAAGAAATGGAGTTAGAACATTAACAAGTAAGTTTTTTTTTATATGTGCATAGTATTTATGTGACGATATGAATATTAATGATGGACTTGAACTTGTTTCAGTTGGATAACTATGCTAACATTCGAGGACGAATGTCCTAAAGGGGGAAAGGATGTAACACCCCGTATTCAAGTACGTGTATTGGCGTATTCAGGTACGTGTATTGGTCTTATATATATGAAATTAATTTTTTTTTATTTTATTTATACCGGAATTTGCCCGTAGATGGTTCCATGCGAAGGTTATTGAATAATCTTTCCAACGATATAAAAATTTCCAAAAACAAATAGGTTTCGGATATAATCGAGCACGTTCGAAACTATAAAATGGTGGCCGGGATATTTGGGAATAGTAAATGTGCAGGAAAATTTCCTGCACACAAACTACTGAGGCCAGCCAAATTTTTGGGTCAACTTCGAACGATCATAACTCCCTGAATATAATGAACTGGGAGAGCTACGACCTATGAAAAGAAAGATCTTTGAGTCTTCTTTCCAATTCAACTAGTTTCATCCAAATCCAACGTCTGAGTAAGGAGTTATATTGGTTTTACTTCAGCCTATCAAAATAGATTTTTAGAGTCAACTTCAAACGACCATAACTCCTTGTACAAGACGAACTGGGTGGCCTACATTATATGAAATGAAAGCCCTTTGAATAATTTTTCCAACAATACCAATTTCACCCAAATCCGATATTGGAGAAAAGAGTTATGGTCGATCTACTTTAGCTTAACAAAACAGTCAATCAAAGGACAGATTTGACATTATTTAAATTTTAAAGGCATTTTGGTCATTTCCTATTATATTATGGACAGGAATATGTGTATATATACATATATATGAGTTCAATAACTCATTTTCATCATCAATCATTGAGAAAGAACAAACCCTAGCCAAATTTGACCTTTAAATTCCTTTCGATTCAACCGTACAAATTCTAAAGTAATCCGATAACTGCGTTTGTCATCTCGAGAGATTCGAACGACACCTATTATTTGTGCAAACAGTATTGCATAATTAAGAGGTGAATTCTAAGGTATGAATATTGTTTACCTTTGTTCTTTTCCATAGGTATATGTGTGATAGAGGATTATATGTATTGGTTGTTATTGAAAGGTGATGGAAATAGGGTTACGGACTATTTTGCATGGTTTGACTTTATTGAATTGTGGAAGGTGGATATGGTAATTGAGTTATGGAAGGTGGATATGGTAATTGAGTTATGGAAGGTGGATATGGTGATATACTATTGAATTGATGATTGTTTATGTCTATGGCTCAATTTGGTTTAATGGATTGATTGGAAGGATAAATGAATCCAAACTTGATATTGGAGGATGTTGTATTAATATGCATGGCATGTGAATGTAATTGAAGTATAAGAGGGTTAAAGTGACACCCTTTATGGTGTAGTTAAGTCTTACTACTTAACCACTAGTTTGGTGAATTCAAATAATTGAATTGTGACGTTTGGTTGCTAATACTAGATTGCTATATATGTTTATTGTAGATAAGTAATCCGAAAAGACGGAAAGTCCATTTGGGACTAGTATTGAAGGTTGACAGTCAGGTATGTAAAGCATACTCTATACCATATCTTTGGCATAAAAGTGAACAATTGTTCTATTAAGAAGTTTCCAAAGTTATTTAGTAACATGTGATCCATTATGTTTTTTTATGATGTCCTACGTTACCAATGAACTTGTTTCCACCCTACAAGATGTCAAGACATTCCAATACTTAGTTGTTTTCCAAATCTTACATGTTTATTGAACTAATGAATGTCAGAAGGTATCCGGTTACTCAAACAAAATCCATGTGCTATTAATGACTCCAAAATGTTTCATTGATATACCAATAAGTTTCTACTTCATTGTTATGACATTGATGACTCTAAAACACTTCATTAATGTGCCAATGAGTTCTTAATTCATTATTATTGTATTAATGGTCTATTTATATGTCTCTTATTGATGTATCATTGTTTCAAAGTATCAAAAATGCGGTGGCGACAGAAATAACAATCTCAAAGATTAATTGAACTAAGTGATGGAAGTTCTCTCTTATCGGGTGGTATCCCAAGGGCATAAGCCTATCATGGGTTGATCCCTATTTATGTGTTTGTGGGTGGTATCCCAGGGGCATAAGCCTATCATGGGTCGATCCCAGTTGATATGTACTGGAGGCAACCTAATGGTCACAGTACATTACAGTAATGATTATAAACATGATAAGAACGAAGGTAAAGTGATTGAATAAATACAATGTACAGGTTGTCACAAGTTCTAGTAAATGTGGTCCACTCCTATTATGATTTATTCACTTGTTTTTGATTTCTATTGAGCTCCTATATAATATGTGATTATCTACATCTTTATATACTCAGTACATATTTCGTACTAATGTCCCCCACGGGGGACCTGCATTTTATGCTGCAAGCATAGGTACCTCAGCTCATACACCGCACAAGTAGGAGCTAGGATATCCAGCTACTTTTGGTGAGCTCCAGTTTGCTTCAACGCTTTTTGTGTCATATCCAGTCACTTTTGGTATTGTATAGAAGTTAGTTATATGGCAGGCTGTGTCCCGACCTTAGTTAAACTCTGTGTATTATCTAGAGGCTTTATAGACCTAATGTACAGTCAAGGTGGTGTTTTGTTAATAGACGTGATGGCTCCAACGGCCAAGTATTGTATATACATATATATGTGCTCTCGAGCTTATAGAGGTGATTATTTCCTTTTATATGTGACATGATGCTGTCCGAATTTTGGGTTGTCATAGAGGTATGCATGGGAAGTATAAGGTTATGAGCTGGTTCTCCCGAGCCTTCTCGGTTACGGGTGCTAGTCCGCCCCAGTAGGATCTGAGGCGTGACACAAAAACTCCAACAAAGCAACTACGACGTAACAACAATACTGGCCAACAACAATTCAACAACAACAACTCCAGTAAGACCTAGTCGCCCCTTAATTTTACTGTTTTACCCCCGTCATGTAGCCATTTTCGGCTAAGGTTTTATCTACCTCCCCTTACTTCGACCATGTTCACTCGTTTTTAGCAAGAAGCCAACAGGTATGTACCTCTCTGCATGTGGACCTCAAATTCCTCAAAAAAATAAATTCAAAATCTCATTTTCATATCCAAAACCTTAAATCCCCCTTATAAATAGATAGTGATGGATGGGATAGGGGTAAAGGGATAGAATTCTTGGGGAAAAACTTGAGGGTTCTGGAGGTGCGCACCTCAAACCCTACATAACCAAGATATTTTTAGGATACTCTTAAAAAATTCATCAAATCATTTAAATTTCGATATTTTGTGCATTTATTGATATTTGAATGTGTATTTTTGTATGTGATATTTTGTGTAAGCATTTTTTTCTGCGATTTCAGTAAGTTCAGTCGTTGGACTAATTATAAGAGTTATATGATAACGCTCAAACTACACCTCTCTAATGAGAATGTAAGCGCTCGTTGTCAATATATAACCCAACTAGGTTGGGATCGAATCCCACAGGGAATATAGTGTGAACTTAAGTCGTTTGCCAGTTAATCAACTGATAGTTGGATATTTCCTAAAATAGGGGGTTTTGAGTTTAACAAATAATTGTTGGTCATTTTAGATTCAGTGCTTGTAATCAAGAGTTTATGGAAAACCAGAATTATGTTCACTATGGGTTTTGGTACTTGACAGATGCTAATAGTGATTCAAGATCTCACAGTAAATAGGACAACGGATTATATTTATCGAAGTTATGCCTAAATGTCTCTCGACCTACTTAAGCATTTAATTACCTAATCCTCTCGGACTTAGGGAATTTATATTCACTGACCAGACTTTACCTCAGGTTAATCAACCTTGTTACAACGTCAATTATTAAATGGAAGTTTTTAGTGCTTCCAAGTCCCTGTCAATAATTCACTTCCTACTGTATTTGATTTCTTATCTCAAGCAAATCAAAGCAGGTGCTATCTATTGTTTGCAACCAATAGACAATGATTAAAATCTTGGAATTATCAAGGAGTCCTATTACCTTTTGAATCTTAAACACTTGGCATCTTACCAAAACTTAACCCATAGATCCCATAATTCAGGTTAGAGGGGTTTAGCCACTCATGATGTAATGATCGAAACAACTAGATGAATTTATAATTTGAAAGATAAACTTACCACAAGATGAATAATAACTAGTGATTCTTAGATTAGATCACAATAGGATTCCCCAAAGTATTGATGGAAATCTCTTCAAAGTTAATTGTTTTTCAAGCCAAGAAACTAGAGAGAAAAGTAACAAAATACGTGTCTCCAAAAGATGTTCGGAACTCCTTAGAAAACCCTAAACAATGCTTTAAATAGTTCACCCTAATTATGGAAACAAAATCATAGAGTGCAGCAATTTCTCAAATAGGTGACGCCATTCGTGACACCTTATCAGGAGACTGACGACTTATCACAAATGTCGTCAGCTCCTCTTTAATTTTGACATTTGTTTCCTTAGGCTGACGACGAACTGTGATGGCCTATCAGATCTTTGATGACTTATCATGAATGTCATCACTTATCTACCTTAGCTCCCATGTTCTACCTTAGACTGACGATAATTTTGATGAATTATCAACTCCTTAACGGCTTATCACAAAATGTCGTCACAACTTTCAGCTGAGGTCCATTCTCTGTCTAGGTCTGATGATGAAGCTGATAACTTATCATAGGACTAGTGACTTATCAGGAATGTCTTCAACCAATTTTTTTTTTGCTTCAGATTTCAAATCTTTTGCTTCCATCCTTGTTGGTTCTCTAGCATCTTAGCTTCTATCGCAAAATCAAAGATAAAACACTTAAAAACGACAAAAGTTGCTCAAGACTTTGAAATTATTCTCAGTTAAAAGCCTAAAATGTGTTAGCATCAGCTCACCCATCAACACCCTCAACTTAAAACAATTGCTTGTCCTCAAGCAACTCAAACACACCTAAGAGAATACAAAGTACATTTGGCAGTCAATCATCTATATCATCTCAAACATCTTTACCATCTCCAAGGTTAGTCAATTCAAGAACAACTGTGTATATTATTGAAGAACACCAATGCAACACACAAGAATCAAGATGTGGCACCAACTCAGCAACACAACCATGTATGCATCAAGTTTACACTATCCAAACAAGTCAGTAGCTAGTGATGTAACCAGTGTGCCCTCACTACAAAGAAATCCCCCTTTTCTCGTATCAGATGTCACATATATAACCATGGGGACAATTACAAATCACTCACTCTCAAAATAAAGTTCCAATAATATATTCCAAATACCATAGGTTTGCCCTTATTTTCATTACCAAGATCTTCAGACAGGTCATCTAGGATCATTTACCTTTTTATACTCTTCTCTTTTCTTGATCACACTTATTCAAGATGGGTGCGGTTCTTTTCTACAATCACTTCTTTTTTTTCACAACTTTTTTTTTTTTGGTTTTTTCCACCGCATCCAGTTTTTTATTCTTTTCTTTTACTCTACCTTTCTTCATACTTATTTTACATCACATACCCCTATGATAGCCTCCCTCAACTTAGGCCATTTGCCTAAGTCAAGGTGCATAGTGTCCAAGGAGGACCAGGGCCAAAATAGGTTCATTATGATATAAAAATGGGATGGTGATAGGTATCATAAAAAGAAATAGGCTATTCAAGCTCAAAATAGGGATCAAGGGATATTATACATGAAGGGAAGGTCATTTAGGCTAAAGTGAGCTAATATCAAAGAGGCCTATGATCCTTTCCTAACCCGTATCCTTCAACCTAGGTAAGACTAACCGAGCAAGTTTTGATTCAACATACAAAGGGAACTAAGTAGAATTTCACACGCACATGACACATAAGTATATCACAAGTTACTACTTATCCGGTTCATGCAATTGTTTAGCAATGTTTATCAAGTCACTAGAACTAATACCATACAAAGATGCACAGTGGTCACAATTAGATGTAAATCACACAGTTAAAGAATTAGACCACTTGAGAGGTGTTCACAAAATAACAAAACTGTGTTAATTGCCTTAGGTACTTGTATTTCTTCTAGTCAGCTATAAAATGTTACAACAAATCACAATACGCCTAAACATGCCGGATCTACTAGGAATAAAATTTCGGAGAAAAGAGGCACGACAATAAAAACCCCAAGAGAACATCAACACCTACAAGTAATCCCACCCTCAACTTAAAATCTTGTAATGTCCCCAATGCGTCAAACCAAAACAAGAGAGTTAGAAATATACCTGTGGCACCATGGGTGCGAAGATATGATGTCAATCATATAATACGAATACAAACAACAAAATACCTTGGGTTACCTCCCAAGCAGCACCTGATTTAATGTCGCGGCACGACCAGGTTATCTTGACTACTTAGAATTCATCAAGATACCTTAAAAGTGCTTCATTGTTTATCCATCCACTTAGATGATTTGAATCTTCGGCCCATATTTTCATCTTTACATGTTTTAGGTGCGTTGGGCAAATGTGAGATCATGATAAGGAAAGTTCTATCATGCCACTTTGAAGACTTGAACCGCTTACCCAATTTTGCATGGAACTTTCGTGTGGGCTCATTTGGCAACGGTGATAATATTAAAAATCCACTAAATAGACATTGACCTTTAAGCTTCTTGGCCTTCAAGATTGGGGTTGCATTATACCCTTTCGGAAAGACAAACTCCTAAATGTAGGAATTTTTCTCCTCATTTCCAAAATTCACCATTTGCTTAGGTGATTCGACTTTCATCACATACACCATGCATAATGTTAAAAAGTGATTCAAGTGAGGTCTTCTCTGTAATTTTAGATTTTCATCCTTCTCGACCTCTTCACCCCAAATTGGGCTAGAGTTTTTATAAGAGAGTGGCTTAGTTTCTTCTTTTGCCTCTAGCACCATTTCCTCAATCTTGTCATCATCTCTTATGGTTGGTTGGAAAATCACCGAGGGTTGTTCATCATCAAGGTTAACATAAATATAGGGTTCTTGTTCCTCATCTTCACATTCTTCCATTATTTTAAATGATTCCACAGACAAGATATCATCTAAACATAATATAGAAGAATGCTTTGAATGATTAACCTATATATCCATCTCCTCATGAATGATTGACTTCATGTCTTGATGCATATCACATACGATATCATACATTTCTTTCTGGAGATCCAATATTCGTTGAAACATAACTTGAATGCCACTCTTCCCAGTGCTTCGTTCTTCCTTTTCTTAAACATAAGACCTATCAATCTTGTAAAAAGAACTAGAATTTGGGTTAGTCCAATAGGGGGAGGGGCATTTGGGCAATCACTCTAATGTCCATCTTGACCACCACATAAAGAACAATCATACTTCCGGTAGGATGGAGATGGTGCACACATCTCTCTCCGGGGAGCATATCTACAATCTTGCCAAAAGTGAGGTCCATCACAATATGGACATGGATCATCAAGATAAGATTTCCAACCACCAAGATCATGTTCATTCCACGATGCCATAGTAATAAGTAAACTAAAATAAAAATCTACCTAACACAAGAAATAAAAGAAAACTAAAAACAAATATTTACAAGTTTGAATTCAAGCAACTAGGCTAAAATTCCAAACCAACTCAATACGCCAAATTGTTCCCCGGTAATGGTGTCATTTTTTGATATCGCTCAAACTACACCTCTCTAATGAGAACGTAAGAGATCATTGTCAATATATAACCCAACAAGGTTGGGGTCGAATCCCACAGGGAATATGGTGTGAACTTAAGTTGTTTGTAAGTTAATTAATTGATAGTTGGATGTTTCCTGAAATGGAGAGTTTTGAATTTAACAAATAATTATTGGTCACTTTAGCTTCAGTGTTTGTAATCAAGAGTTTATGAAAAACTAGAATTATGTTCACTACGGATTTTGGTACTTGATAGATACTAATAGTGATTCAAGATTCTCACAGTAAATAGGACAACAAATTATCTTTATCAAAGTTATGCCTAAATGTCTCTCGACTTACTTAAGCATTTAATTACCTAATCCTCTAGGACTTAGGGAATTTATATTCACTGACCAGACTTTACCTCAGGTTAATCAACCTTGTTACAACGTCAATTATTAAATAGAAGTTTTTAGTGCTTCCAAGTCCCTGTCAATAATTCACTTCCTACTGTATTTGATTTCTTATCTCAAGCAAATCAAAGCAGGTGCTATCTATTGTTTGCAACTAATAGACAATGATTAAAATCTTGGAATTATCAAGGAGTCCTATTACCTTTTGAATCTTAAACAATTAGCATCTTACCAAAACTTAACCCATAGATCCCATAATTCGGGTTAGAGGGGTTTAGCCACTCATGATGTAATGATCGAAACGAGTAGATGAATTTATAATTTGAAAGATAAACTTACCACAAGATGAATAATAACTAGTAATCTCAGATTAGATCACAATAGGAATCCCCAAAGTATTGACAGAAATCTCTTCAAAGTTAATTGTTTTTCAAGCCAAGAAACTAGAGAGAAAAGTAACAAAATACTTGTCTCCAAAAGATGTTCAGAACTTCTTATAAAACCCTAAATAATGCTTTAAATAGTTCACCCTAGTTATGGAAATAAAATCATAGAGTACAATAATTTCTTGGAAAGGTGACGCCATTCGTGACGCCTTATCAGGAGACTGACGACTTATCACAAGTGTCGTCAGCTCCTATTTGATTTTGAAATTCGCTGCCTTAGACTGACGATGAACTATTACGGCCTATTAGATCTTTGACGACTTATCATGAATATCGTCACTTATCTACCTCAGCTCCCATGTTCTGCCTTAGACTGACGACAATTTTGATGACCTATCAACTTCTCGACGGCTTATCATAAAATATCATCACAACTTTCAGCTGAGGTTCATTCTCTGTCTAAGGCTAACAATGAAGCTGATAACTTATCATAGGGATGACGAATTATCAGGAATGTCGTCAGCCATACTTTTCTTATTTTTGCTTTAGAATTTAACTCTTTTGCTTCCATCCTTGTTGGTTCTCTAGCATCTTAGCTTCTACTGCAAAATCAAAGATAAAACACTCATAAATGACAAAATTTGCTTAAGACTTTCCAATTTTCTCAATTAAAAGCCTCAAATATATTAGCATCAACTCACACATCATTATACATGTTTTTGGTGTACGTTAGATGTAATTTTAGATGTATTATTTGGAGTTGTTCTCCCAATTTGTGGAATGAATTTCAGATGCTTATATTTGGATTCTGCTATTTTTTAGAGTTATGTTTTTTGGATTGAACTTACTACTAATTATGCAATAAGCAAATATTGGTTGATTCTTACGTATATTGAAAGGCATAAGGGGTGGAGTATTATTAGAAAAATATCCAGAAACTCACCAGAAGTACTATTAGAATTTTCAGTATAATATGAACTTGCTTCAATAACAATTGATACTTACTCTTATTACTGCATCGAAATTAGCACTTGCTAAACGCAATTTTTGGAGTGATTGTTTGCTGATCCAACATTTGTTCTCACAAGGAGGTATAAAGACTGTTAGTAGCTTAAATTTCAAAATATCATGAAGTGGTCATCATGAATGTAGTGGATTGGGATTATGTTTTGCCTTCCGTACTTGTGTGTTTTTCCATGTCTTCTCTTAATATTGACTCTCAACTAACGTATCCTTATTTTTAAGTGCGTATGTATTTCCTTTTATATTCAACATGGAATGCCACTTTTTTTCTTGATCGATTCTTGTCGGAATTTATATTATCTTGATGATAGCGAATTTCTTATTTTAGATAATATATTAATTTTTAGATTTTCTTTATCGCATGTGATAAAAAATTCGAGTCCAATTGGGCTTCATACCCTTGAATCTCCTCGAGATCAAGTCCCAAAAGTCCTTAAAGGGACTAGTATGAAGAAACCGTTATGGATATACATCGATATACAAAGAGTATATAGGATTTACGGGTTGAAAGTGGCTGGTATATGTGCATAAATGACGCATAAAAAAATTGGAAGCAAGTAAATGAATTTTTTACACTGATATACAACATATATAAAAAATGCAGAAAAAACGGGATTGATATACACATAGTATACATTGCAGAAAGAAGACCCAAAGTCCATAATTCCAAGCCCAAAAGCTGGACAGCTTTATTGATGGGTCAATTAAGGACCCAATTTCAATTCTTGAATCATTTTTTGTAGCTTAATTTATCTTTGTTTATTTGTATTAACTAACATTTTAACCAACGAGCTTAAGGTACGTGCGTTGCACATGTGTATTATTTTTTTTATACCTTTAATTTTAAATGTAAAAAAGTCAACAGACATTTTATAGAACAAATTCATGATTTTAAATTATTCATTTGTAAAAAATTGTATATATCGTCAGAGAATATACCTAATAAAATATTTATTCATCTTAGCAGAGAAAATTGAAGAAAAGGTGTCATTTAAGTTGTGAATGAAGGATTGGTGATATTGACCAACTTAAAGGGTCAAACATTATTAGGAAACTTGATTAAGTTAATTGTGAACTTGATTAAGTTAATTGTGAACTTGATTAATATTTTCAAAACTTTCTAATCTTTTCAAAAATACAAATCAAACCACACACCTCTCCTCTCCAAATCAACAGTCTCACTCCTCCCTCTCTTGAAAGACAGTTTTTCTAACCAATGGTTTTGCAAATTTCTCCTTTCAATCTCCAGTGACATCAACCTCTGGTGATAAATAGTTGGGCTTTGAGTTCCTTTATGACTTTCAACCATCAATTGACGTAAAAACCTTTCTCCCTATCCATAAGAACTTTGAGTTCTTCGTCGTCCCTTTTCTTCTTTCACAGGTACAAAATTATGGCCTTTTTAATTTTGAAGAAAAAGGGGAACTTGAGCCAACTTCTCTTCTAGTATTGATTGACAATTTTAATATTTGTTGCTTTAATTTGAAATGTGGTTTGAATAAAACCCTAATTTCTGGTATTTCTTCTCTTCTTTTTTCGGAGTGAAATATGATTTTTTGTTGTTTGCTGCATTTTGAAGTTTGCTTTTTGTTGTTTGTGTTTGTACAAATAAAACAACAACGTTGGTATTTTTGGTGTTGCGCCCATTGCTGGGTTGATTTATTCTTATTCTTGGTGAAAATGGTGTTATTGTTGTTGTTCTATTGAACAAAGTTATGCTGCTATTTTTTTGTAATAGATTAACTTGCTGATGCAATAGATTAACCTTCTGATGTAATAAATTTACTATCTAATTCAATAAATCTACCACCTGATACAATGGATTTACCATCTGATGTAACAGAGGGACCATATGATTCCATAGATCTACCATATGATGCAACAGAGGAACCATCGGATAAAAAATCTGATGTAACATATTAACCATAGGATAAAAAATTTGATGCAATAGATTAACCATTTGATACAATAGATTTACTATCGGATTAAAAATCTAATGCAACAAATTAACCATATTATGTAATAAATTTAACATCGGATGCAATAGAGAAACCATCCATTTAAAAATTTGATGCAACAGATTAAGTATCTGACATAACAGATTAACCATCTGATGCAATAAATTTACCATCTGATGCAATAGAGGAACCATTGGATTAAAAATCTAGTGCAACAGATTAATCATCTGATGTAATAGATGAACCTTTTGTTGGATAAAATCATATATACTATTCCAACAGGACATGTCCAAGACTTGATTTTTCCAACTAATCATTCATCTATCGCGATAAACAGCCCTTATATTGGAAGAATTCTAAATAATATTAATCGTTAATAACTGTTTCAGTAAATTACTCATATGTTGCAACAGATGTGAGATCTATTGCACAAACCAGCCATCTATTTCAACAAATGAGTGATCTATTTTTATTGTTGCAATATATTACTCATCTGTTGTAATAGATTAGTTATATGTTGCAACATATAACCTACCTGGTGCACCAGATGTGTTATCTGTTGGAATTGTTATTTTACTGTTGTGCATGTTAGATTACTATTATCCCTTTTTAGCGATGCATTAATTAATTATAATATATTTTAAGTTTCTATTAATTTTAGATTATATGGCTCCCAAAATAAAATAAATCGAATCAAGCCCAAGTAAGGAAACAAGTGAAGCAGCTAGGCCACATCCACCACTCTATGAGCTTGCTCTACAAGTATTATCTCAATCAGGAGTAGCAGATGATAAACATGGAGAGGAGGAATATTTCAAAATCAATGATCCAAATTCTAATAGCCCTTCTACTGAAGAGTTGGTCAAAACCTTCAGAATTAGTAGTTATCCTGTGAGAATGCAGTGCAATGGTGCCACATATTTAAAGGGTGATTTTATGGTTAAGTTAGCAATGGAAAAATCTTTCGATACTGTCAGAAAAATACTTTGAGAACAAAATTTGGGTGCTTATTTTAGGGATAGCTGCTTTAGGCAATATCTTGATTTACCGGAGGACAACAATTCTCGTTTCCAAATAAAAATGGTATATGATCTTCTCAAGAGTAGGTTTATGTATGAAAACAAAGATAAGATGGATGAGGTGTGGATAAATTATTGTGACATGCTTGTTTGTTTTGGTTGGAAGGAGTTTGCCATAGTTTCTGGACTAAAATGTTATCCTTGTTCTCCTTCTCAAGTTATACCTATTCTAACCCAAAAAAGCACCCTGCACACCCAAAAAAAGCAAATACAAGTCGAGTGATCATGAAGATTTGGTGTCCCTTATTGGTCTAAGCTTCAAAAACAAAAATTGATAGAAGTGTTAAAAGGTAAAAGACTTTCAAAGAAGCATAAACAATTACTGTGCTTGGTTTAGTTTGTACATAATATTGTTTGGGCGAGAGACGTTAACAACAACATACCACTTGGCTTAATAAAGCTCTCCGAGGGTCTTGAGGCATTTAACAACTATCCTTGAGGTTATGAAAGCTTCAAAATGACTGTCAAATATTTGTTGACTTCATTAACGCCACAGACAATCAACTTATATGGCTTTCCATGGGATTTCATGATAAATATTTTTTTCATTATGATATGATTCATTTTTTTATATTCAATAATGCATTTGGTTTATTCGCGTTATCTCATAGGCTTGGGCATTTAAAGCCATTCCTTATTTGAGACAACAAGTGAACTACTAGGAAGAAGTTTTCTATCCAAGAATTCTGAGATAGTTGTCGGTCAAAACTGATAAAAATATAAAATTTCTTGATCTCTTCACCCCCCAAAGAAAGCAGTAAGTCTAATTCTAATTAATTTATTGTTTAATTAATGATTTTTTAAATGATTTCATCATCATTCTAATATATGAATTGATTTATTTTAGATTGTCTAGCTGTGGCTTGTTTCGACCAATCAAGTGTTGAAGATGTCTTTTTTTCTTAATTTATGGTCTGTGCAAACTTTATAGGACCCTAAGATTATTGATAGAATAAAAAAGGAATTATTTGAAGCAACATCCATCATAAGAAAAATAATTTTGTAGGGTAGGCTTATTATTGTTGATAATGGTAGTGGTAGTGGTGCTGTTGTTGGGGCTAATAATGCTTCTCTTACAGTTTTTGAAATAATAAAACACTATGATTATGATCATACCGATTGTACAGATTTTTCTCCTTCTAGTAAATGTTCTGCATACAAATGTCAAGATTGCATGGCGAAATATAATGGCGTGATTACTACTATTAATGCATTACTACTTTTGTAAAGAAATTGAAATCTAAGAGGGGTGTCATTCCATCAAAGAGGATTTCATATACATACACTCCACTAGAGAGTAAGGTGGCTAAGAGGGGAAGGAAATAAATTTCAAGGCATCATCAAGCATCAAAAAAAGCAAAATTAAAACTTCACTATCTTTGTCTTGCACCTTTGATCAATGTACAAGGGCTATAGGAGAGCAGCATGAACTGAATAAGGTGAATATATATCATTTGTTCCATCAAATAAATAGACACATATTTGTTTCAACAGATGATACATCTATTGAAAATTAGCAAATAGATATATTTATCTGTTGCAACAGTTGTCTAACCTGTTGCATCGGATGTGTTATCTGTTGCAACCATTGTCTAACATGTTGCATCAGATATGTTATTTGTTGCAATATTCAACCGTCTATTTTAGTAAATTAAATAGGTTGTCGTACAATTTTAATTTGTACCAACAGATGAGTCATATATTACAACAGATGGGTCATCTATTTAAAATTATCATAAAAATCTTTCTTACCTATTTGAATTTGTCCTAATAGATGATCCATATGTTGTAATAGATATATAATCTATTATATATCTGTGATTAGCATTGATGATTCTGGATTTTCAGGTAGATGTCATAGTATAAGCTACCGCTGAACAATATAATATCACAATTGATAATCCATCAACTGCTTTCAAAGAAGAAGTAAAAATAGAGCCTGTCAGTTTGGGAGCATGAAAGAATTATCCGTTTAAAGGATTCAACATCTCGGACTAGACTCCATAAAAACTAACAAAGTTGATCAGCAACTATTTAGAATGGATTACCGATGGGCTGTTAAAGCATCATGCCAGTAAGTACATAAATCATTTTTAAATATATTAATTTATACAATTCTTGTTGTAAAAATATGACATCAACACATATAATTCATGTAGAAAACAAAATGATGAGCACTATAAAGTTAAAGAATCGAGTCTTGGCTTTGATATGTTCGACTTTACTTTTGCATATCCCAGAATAAAGGATTGGTTCTATTTGATGTCACAACCCCAAACTTGCTATAATGATAAGGTTTAAATGTCATACATATAACTATTAATTAATACTTGATTTAATTACATTTGTGTATTAATTTTATTGTCATATAAAATGAAATGTTTGATAATATGTATAACATATCGATGTCATTTTTTACTACCTTTGAAAGAAGTCCAAGTTGCAAACACATGAATAATACAGATACACGACATATAATTATTTGTACAAAGTTTACGTCAATAATGCCTACGATAGGTATTGTCAATAACAGCCAAAAGTTTCTTAAATTGAGGAATGCTTAATCAACATCATCAAAGATTTTAGCATTCCAGTTGGCTTACCTTGGTATTTGGTCGACGAAGTATACATCCCAATTAATTACGGTGATGAGTTCCATTGGGTGTTGGCTGTCGTCATTCTAAAAGAGAGGCGCATTCGAGTTTATAACTCGATGTCAAGAATGAGTCATTCCAGGCCGTAGTCTGAGATACAAAAGCTGTCCAAAATATTGCCTACTTACCTTGATATAAGTGGATTTTTAGACCAAAAGGTTTGTACTGATTGGTCACGATTAAAGCATATCGAGATAAAATGGGTAATCCATTTGATGTAGAGTATGTAGAAGGAATTTATCAACAACCCATTGGTAGCCTGTAAGTATCATGATTAATTTCATTTCATAAATTTCACAACGCTTACATGAACGGCAAGATATAGATTATCTAATTTTTAAAAAGTGTAGGGATTGTGATTTTTTTGTTGTCGCTTACACTGAATATTTGAGTGATGTATTACAAGTACAAAATTGTGGACTTGATGCCAGATTACTCTGTAAAATATATGCTACTCTTTTATATAAATACGAAAAATTAAAGCTCAGAAAGCATACACAAGTGACATTAAAGATCCACGATGATCAAAGCAGAATTCAAAAGTGCCGAATGAAGAACAACTTGTCCATATTGAGTACATGTTTATAGCTTGAGTCTGTCAAAGTAATAACCTCTCATTAGGAATTGTTGTCACCTAAGTTTTAATTATTGATTTATTTGTTGAGTAGATCATCTGTATCCATAATAATTTTTTTAGGTAATTTTTGGAGGCTTTGATTTATTTTATGTTGTCTATGAATTTAATTTAATCCGTATATTTGATCTTATTTATTGAAATGAAATATTAGATTCAAATATTGCATAGATAATGCATCTGTTGCAATGGATAATTTATCTGTTGCAACATATAAAATATCTATTAGAAATTATCTAACAAATTTGGACATATGATGCAACATATAGGTCATCTGCGGGAAATTATCAAATAGGTCTTCCTACTATTTTGATTTGTTCCAATAGATTACCTATCAGTTACAAAACATAGACTATATGTTGCAACAGATTGTAAATCTGTTGCGACAGATAAACTTAGAAACATATGCATAATACAACAGATGACTAACCTATTGCAATAGATAATTAATCTGTTAGAGTAGAGATAGTACAATCTGTTGCGACAGATAAACTTAGAAACATATGCATAATACAACAAATGACTAACCTATTGCAATAGATAATTAATCTATTATAGCAGAAAAACTATCTCTTACAACAGATATACAGTCTGTTACATTATAAAAAATTCAAATTTCATCAAACATAAAAAAATTCCACTATATGTAAAGTGAAGTGGCTTGAAATAAAAAATTATTATGGTGTTTGTATTTGTACGTGTTCTTCTTTATACACAGGCTCCAAGCATCTAGTTAGTACCCTATAAACCCAATTGTAATGACTTGAGACTACCACCTAGTCATTATATGATGTTCATGATCCCGAAGGACCACAAGTTAACCTTCTACTAATATCTGTACCTGAGCTCTGCATAGTATAATATAATAAATGCAGAAAACTGGCGAAGAACTTTCCATAAGGTTCGAAACATCTAAAATACTCAAAACTGAAAACTGAATACTAATATATCTGTCCAAAAAGCCTCTAGAATGTCTAAACTATGGAGTTGATGGGACATGTCCCCAACTAACTCCGTCTACTGAAAATAAACTAAATCTGATGCGATAATAAAATAAGGATCATTACCGAATGAAGAGGACTCACTGCTACGTCTACTGCTGCTGACTGGGACTGAGCTGTTAAGGGTACTCTAAATCTCGTGCCTCTAAACCTATAGTGTAAAGTAAAATACCATAGCGCAAATGTGTCAGTACATTAGAATGTACTGAGTATGCAAGTGAGGTAAGGCTAAATGCAAGGGCTTATGCATAAATAATTACTTAACTAAATAATCATGAGAGTAATGAATAAGGACATATGCATGAATGCACAAACCATAACTGAAATCATTGTGACTATGAATACTGAAACTCGAGTACTGCTTTACTGACATATGAACTCACTACTAATACTGAGATATTGAACGACTAAAACTTCTGATATTGATAACTGAGTACTGAAGTTGAGATAAGTCCTATCTAGTGAGTGATCTCAGAAACTGATGATACTGAAGATGATTAACTGAATCTACTCATATCAATGACTGAATTCTGAGCTTGCTACTATCGACTGACTGAATCTGAGATCAAACCTCTCTAACGGATAATCCCTGAGTCTACTACCAATGGTAAGAAATGATTATGTTTAAGATAAGACCTATCTAGCGGAATATCTCTAAATCTAATAATGAGAATAATCAACTGAACCTGAGATTGAGATCAGGCCTATCTAATGGGTGTTCTCAGGATCTAATAATGAGAATACTCAACTGAATCTGAGACTAAGATCCACCCTATCTAATGGGTAATCTCTGGATCTGATAATGAGAATACTCAACAGAATCTAAGACTGAGATCAAGCCTATCTAATGGGTGATCTCTGAATCTGATAATGAGAATAGTCAATTGAATCTGAGACTCAGATCAAGCCTATCTAATGGGTGATCTCTAGATCTAGTAATGATAATACTCAACTGAATTGAGACTGAGATCAAGCCTATCAAACGGCTGATCTATGGATCTGATAATGAGAATACTCAATTGAATCTGTTACTAAGATAAAGCCTATCTAACAAGTGATCTATGGATCTGATAATAAGAATACTCAACTGAATCTGAGACTGAGATCAAGCCTATCTAATGGGTGATCTATGGATTTGATAATGCTAATATTGATTAACTTTATGAGGGACCAGGCCTATCTAATGGGTGATCCATGAATCTATGGAACTATTTGAGTTCCTTACTGAGAAAGGTGACTGTATCTGACATTCCTGGTTTCTGAGTTCTACTCTGAAGACTGATACTAAAACTGCAACTGTGGGAGTTTACACTTAATCGACATGCCCCAAATCTGAACTGGTGGGGTCCAACCTATAACCCCAGCAGGAAGGGCATCAATACCGTGCCACGGGTAAAGTCCTCTACTCAGGTCAACCCTCTCTAACAGGTGACCCTCAATAGAAAGTCAAGCCTAAGGCAGTATAATAGTCAAGCCATATTCTAATGGGTGACTTATGATCTTGTTCTAGCTACGCAGTTCTGAAGTTCATGGGTTTTTGCTAATGACTCTGCCTCTCTAACGGGAAAGTCGTCATCCCTGCACTCACTCGGTGCTAGCTCCTACTCCCAACTGAAAGACTCTGAACTGATTTTTAACTGAACTTAAACTGAGTTGAATCTGTTACTGATCATATTTATTGGATGATCTAACTGAGTTAAGATAAGTTCAATTGGTTTCATTATCTGATGAAATACTACTGATTCTTGTTATCTGACTGAATGATACTGAGCTCTGAATAGATTACTGGAAAGCTATAGAGGTCTGAATTAAAAACTTGAATAGTACTAGATCTGATTGAGTACTGAACTGAGGCTAGAATACTAACAATACTGAAATTACTGAGATTACTAAGATTTCTTAAGTTCTGTAACTGTTTGAGAGTTTTTGAGTTCTATAACTCACTGAGTTCTTAAAATTGTGGATTGACTGAGATTATCAAGAAAATTGACACTAGCTCTAGACTACATCTAATTTGTCGGGTATAAATACCCCCAGGACTTTATAACATTAAAGTTAACATAACCATTCTTGCATAATCATAACCATGGACATTCATTCACCATCATAATCACTAAAGCATTTCTTTGAGCATTTAGAAGCCATAAACATGTGATAATATAAGGAGACATACTATTGGCTCATACTCCATTCAACAAGGTCTTGCATCAAACACTTAGCATGCATTAAAGTACATATAATTGGGGAATTTCATGCTATCATGTCATAATTCATTCACTAAGGCTTTTCAACAAACACTTGGCATGCATGAGCTTGCACATAATTGGAGATTTTTAGTCAACATGCTATAATGGCTCTAATTCCTTCACATAAGAATTTTATCAAACATATAGGGAGAATGTTTTGATTATTCAACAATTTCTACACTCAATTGACATAAACATGTCATTTAACAAGCAACTTGAAGAGGGTTTATCATGAATATCACATACTAGGGCCAAAGCTTGAAACCTTGTAAACAAATCATGAATTAAAAATCAATACTAACATGAACTTCGATTTCAATTCATATGAATCATGAAAACTCATAACATAAGATCTTTGAATTTAGAAAAAGGATTCTTGAACTTCTTTGGTGAAAGGGACCCAAGAATCAACATTTGCATAACTTAGGAAACTCTTTTTTGAAAGCTCTTGGAGAGATTCTTGATTTCTTGATTTTTCTTGAAGAAGGGTTTTGATTTTTGAGAGAAACCCTAATTTGATATTGAAGATGAAGAATGAAGCCTTCAGCTTCATTCAAGATATATATAAGGGTTAAAATGGGTGGGAAAAGACCAAAAAGGCCTTTTTAAAAATGTCTTAAAAATACTAAATGGGATTTATGATGGTCGGAGTGACGGTCCATCTCTAGTCTGACGGTCTGTCGGATCGTCTGTCGCACGTTGGTCAGAAAAAGGCCGCACTGCCTTAGTTACGATGGTCTGTCACTAGCTTGATGGTCCATCATCTTGGCCATCACTCTTAGGCCAGAAGAAAGAGTCACTGCCTTGGTTACGACGGTCCGTCACAAACTCGATCTTCCATCAACCTATCCGTAGCACATGGGTGGTTCCGATAACTCTTAGTAAAACGGCTATAACTTCCTCATTCGATGTCGGATTTTGATGAAATTGGTATCGATGGAAAGCTTATTCAATTATCTACATGAAAAAAGTTGATATTAGGGAAATTATACATGGTTTAAAAATATTTCTCACTTGGAAAGTCACTTCTCAATGTTTTAAGGCTGTATTTATACTTTACTTGACACGCTTTAAGGCTCAGACTATGAGAGAATTTTGCAGTGTCTTACAATATCTTCCCTTTGGAAATATTCATCCTCGAATGTCGCTTGTTAGGCTAAGAATACTGATCATCTGAACTTACTTAAGGAATGAGAACACTTGAAACATGACTATGCAACTGGAACTACTGATATTCTGAGTTCTCATACCGGACATGCATATCTGATGCATGGAATACTCGACTGAAGCTACTCATAAGCTGACTTCTTATAATAGACATGCATATCTGATGCATGGATGCGTAAATGAGTTGTTCTCATGAATGGATGACTGAATACACTGAAAAGATGAATTTTTGCTACTGAATATGCATATCTAATGCACGAATGTTTGACTGAACTGATTCTTGAAAGCATGACTGGATATGCAATGAAAACTGGTTTTAACTTTGTACGGAGAGTCTGAACATGCAACTGAATGAGTATAAGGACATGAAAGCATCATAATACTATGGGGTATCTCCCCTTGGGACTCTATGTTCTTCTAAAAACACTTCGCTGAATTACTGGGGCGGTGCATGGGGCACCTACGAATTGGGTCATGATTGGTCGTCTGAGGTCTGAAACTAATGTAAGACTCATGAACTGAACTTATACTCGCAACTACTAGGATAATCTGTCTTGGAATAGTTATATTCAGGAGATTTCTGATAGCATGATCAGGTGAAGAGATGAAATAACAAACTATACGAATCTGACTGTTTGACTGCTAAACTAACTTACTGGCTCTACTAACTGACTAATTCTGAAATATAAGCTCAATAAGAGCAAAGGATCTAATAATGCATATCATAAATATGAAGGAATCATAACATACCCGAATCTATGTCAGGGAACCTTTCCTGATCATGGTGAGCTTGAAGCGCATAGAGTCTGTTCTGACGCTGACCACTATTGGCATCAAAAGGGGCGCCCTACAGATGAAATTCTCTACCCCTCTGAGCTAGCACTCTACATTCTCATATTCTGTGGCCTGTCTTACCACTCCCAAAGCACACATCACCATTTTCTCTACACACACCTAGGTAATTCTTTCCACACTCGCCATAAATCGGGTAGGTACGAATACCACTAGCACTACTTTAGGCTTTGGAGCCTGGCGCTCCATCATGACTGACATCCCTAAACTTTGGAGCGGGTACACTAGCTGAGGATGGAGTTGGGACTAAAAATTTTAGATTATTCTAAGAACGACTACCATCCTGTGACCCGGCCTGAGAAAAACTATCACTACTGGTTTTGGCTTTCTTACTCATTCTCTCTCTTTCTTTTGTTTTATCTGCCTCAATCTGTTGCACATGCATCATCAGTCTAGAAAGGTCCATATCTCTATTGAGCATAGCAGTCCTATATTCTTTCAACACCAAACCGAACACACCAGTCACAAACTTACTCATACTCCCTCTAGGGTCGGCTATTAAGTCAGGAGCATACTTAGCTAACGGGTTGAACTTAAGACAATAGTCTTTCACGGTCATGGAGCCTTGACTTAGGTCCATAAACTCTTCTACCTTAGCTTCTCTCATCTCTAGCAAGAAAAAATTATCTAGAAAGGTATCTTGAAACTCTTGCCAAGTCACGAAAACTACATCCTCCCCTCTACTCTTCTCCCACATCACTACCCAATCATGAGCAATATCCTTCAGCCTATAGGACGCTAACTCTACACCTTCATCCTCAAAAACATGCATAATCTGGGTGATCTTCTTCACCTCTTCAAGATCAGCTGTGGGTCCTCACCTGCTACTGACCCAAAGAATTCTGGCGGATTTATTCTCATGAAATCTCTAATTCTACCTGTGACCAAACCCCTATCTTGCTAAGGTGGGGCCACAGCATGACAGTTACTCTAGGCACTAGTTGTCACTTCTTGGGCTAGCACTTGAAAAGATGCCCGAAACTTTACATATGACACATTCTCATTCACAAGATCTACTAGCTGAGGTGGCTAGTCATCAAACCTATGGGTATTATCTCTGAGAGGAGGCATACTCTATAAATGAAAGAAAAATATGGATTAGACTGAGGATTAACTTGAGCTTATGCTCACTCATATGACAAAAACACTAAAAGAAGGGAAAATGCTCCTAAAAATATCTTATAGCCTCTTGTCAATAAATATGGCATGCAACACACCCATGCACAAGAATCTACTAGATGCGGTTTTTCAGACTTCCTAGGACACTATTGAACCTTAGTCTCTGATACTAAGTTTATAACGACCCGAGACTACCCCCTAGTCATTACACAGTGCTCATGATCCTGAAGGACCATAAGCTAACCTTATACTGATATCTGTACCTGAGATCTGCATAGTATAATATAATAAATACGGAAAACTTGCCGTAAGGTTCAAAATATCTAAAATACTCAAAACTAAAAACTGAATACTAATACATCTATTTAAAAAGCCTTTAGACTGTCTAAATTGTGGAGTTGATGGGACATATCCCCAACTAACTCAGTCTATTGAAAATAAACTAAATTTGATGCGATAATAAAATAAGGATCATCCTTGAATGAAGAAGACTCACTGCTACATCTATTGCTGCTGACTGGGACTGAGCTGCTAAGGGTACTCTGGATCTCGTGCCTCTAAATCTATAGAGTAAAGTAAAACACCATAGCACAAATGTGACTGTAAATCTGATAGTTCTGGTTTTTGAGTTCTACTTTGAAGACTGCTACTGAAACTGCAACTGTGGGAGTTCACACTTAACCGATATGCCCTAAATCTAAACTGGTGGGGTCTAATCTATAACCCCAGTTGGAAGGGTGTCAATACCGTGCCACAGGTAAAGACCTCTACCCAGGTCAAACCTCTCTAATGGGTGACCCTTAACAGGAAGTCAAGCCTAAAGCAGTATAATAGTCAAGCCTTATTCTAATTGGTGACTCCTGATCCTGTGCTAGCTACGCAGTTCTGGAGTTCAGGGATTGCTGCTAATGATTCTACCTCTCTAATGGGAAAGCCGTCATCCCTGCACTCGCTTGGTGCTAGCTCTTACTCCCAACTAAAAGACTCTGAACTGATTCTTAATTGAAATTAAAGTAAGTTGAATCTGTTACTGATCATATTTCTCAACTGATCTGACTGAGTTAAGCTGAGTTCACTTGGTTCCATTATCTGATGGAATACTACTGATTCTCATTATCTGACTGAATGATAGTGAGCTTTGAATAGATTAATTGAAAGCTACTGAGGTCTAAACTAAACACTTTAATACTACTAGATCTTATCTGAGTACTGAACTGAGCTAGAATGCCAACGTTACTGAAATTACTAAGATTTCTTAAGTTCTGTAACTGTCTGAGAGTTTTTGAGTTCTATAACTCACTGAGTTTTGAGAATTGTGACTTGACTAAGATTATCAAGGAAACTTACACTAGCTCTAGATTGCAGCTAATTTATCGGGTATAAATACCCCCAGGACTCGATAACATTAAAGTAAACATAACCATTCTTGCATAATAATAACCATGAACATTCATTCACCATCACAATCACCAAAGCATCTCTTCGAGCATTTAGAAACCATAAACATGTGATAATATAAAGAGACATGCTATTGGCTCATACTCCATTCAACAAGGTCTTGCATCAAACACTTAGCAAGTATTAAAGAACACATAATTGGGGAATTTCATACTATCATGTCACAATTCATTCACTAAGGCTTTTCAACAAACACTTGGCATGCATGAGTTTGCACATAATTGGAGCTTTTTAGTTAATATTCTATAATGTCTCTAGTTCCTTCACATAATCATTTTATCAAACATATGGGGAGCATATTTTGCTTATTCAATAATTTCTACAGTTAATTGGCAGAAACAAATCATTTAACAAGCAACTTGAATAGGGTTTATCATGAATATCACATACTAGGGACAAAGCTTGAAACATTGTAAACAAATCACAAATTAAAACTCAATACTAACATGAACTTTGATTTCAATTCACATGAATAATGAAAACTGATAAACATAAGATCTTTGAATTTAGAAAAAGGATTCTTGAACTTCTTGGGTGAAAGGGACCCAATAATCAACATCTGCACACCTTTGGAAACTCTTTCTTGAAGGCTCTTGAAGAGATTCTTGATTTCTTGATTTTTCTTGAAGAAGGGTTTTGATTTTTGAGAGACCGTAATTTGATATTGAAGAGGAAGAATGAAGACCTCAGTTTCATTCAAGATATATATAAGGGTTAAAAAGGGTGGGAAAAGACCCAAAATCCCTTTTTAAAAATGTCTTAAAAATACTGAATGGGATTTGCGACGGTTGAAGAAACGATCCATCGCTAGTCTGACGGTCCGTTCGATCGTCTGTTGCACATTGGTTAGAAAAAAACCACACTGCCTTAGTTGCGATAGTCCGTCACTAGTTTGACGGTTCGTCATCTTGGTCGTCGCACTTGGGGCAGAAAAGGGATTCACTGCCTTGGTTGTGATGGTCCAGGAAATGGTCCATCGCAAACTCGATGGTCCATGAACCTGCCCGTCGCACCTGGTCTGTTCCGACAACTCTTAGTAAAATGGCCATAACTTCCTCACTCGATGTCTGATCTTGATGAAATTGGTATCGACAGAAAGCTTATTCAATTATCTATGTGAAAAATTTGATATTTGGGAAATTCTACACGGTTTTAAAATATTTCTCACCTGCGAAGTCACTTCTCAATATTTTAAGGCTGGATTTATGCTTCACTTGACACGCTTTAAGGCTCAGACTATGAGAGAATTTTGCGGGGTCTTACACCAGTCCTCTTGAAAGTTTACCATAATGTCGTCTCACAGAGCGACCATTTCTGTACTGCTCAGCAAGCATTCAATGTATGCAAATGCGTACGACCCACACACGACACCAGTTTTATTTTTTAGAATTTCCATGTCCATGTTTCGACCTTCAAAATCCCATGCTTTCTTTATCAATACTTCCATTGATAAATGATCCATCAGTTTAATCTGCCTCAATAACTTGGGGAACAACTCCAACAATGGCTACATATAGGTTAAAAAATAGCCTCATCAAAGACAAGTAAGTTGTAGTCATAAACCTTAAACTTTCCCTCCTCGAGTAGTATCTCAACAACGAGAAAATATTTGACCTCCATGTTCATGACTTTAAGAATTCTCTTTGCCTTAGTCCAGCTCTTGCCGTGTGGATATGGCCTTTTCCCTCTAACATAGTTAGTCATATTTTCATCCTATTGGAATGTAAAAACAAACTAATCAAATCTCGGGCCACCGGAAGTGTCAGCTAACGTACTGAGCTCTTTGTACCTATCCTTGAAATTATTGTAGAAGTTGAGGTCCATTATCCTATCGGCAACATCATAAGCATCTGAGTATGCTAATTACCTACCCCTCACAAAGCAAAGAATTTCATCAACATATTATGATATAAGAAGAAATTTTTTAAATAGGTTAGTAATTGTAAAGAAGAAAAACATAGTAGAAATATGCAATAGATGGTCCATTTGTTGTAGAGGGTCCCTGAATTTGTTTATAGATTACCTAGCTAACACAACTTATACAAAAAATGGGCAATTTGTTACAATAAAACCACCAACAGTTGCACTAGAATACCCAGCTGTTGCAATAGATAACATATCTGTTGCATAGCTTCTTCTTCATGGAGTAGATTAGAAGGCTAGGTTAGGAAAAGTAAGCTTACCTTGTCCATGTACCACTTATGCATATTTGTTATGTTCTTTAAGTCTTGGCCACAAAAGGCATGCATGGTGTATTCTTGTGCAGGTTTCTTGGCATTCATGGTCCTTCGTAGTTCTTTCCTCTCTTTGGCACCAAGTTCCACGTATATGTCCACTTTCTTCAATGGCCCCTGAACTTCAACAACTTTTGGAGAGGGAGGTGTTGTAATTTTTTTTGTTTTCATATTGGAGAGTATTTGGCTAATTTCTTTTTTCTTCCTCCTAGCCACCACTGTAGGAGTGTATGGCTCCCTCATATTCTTGGATGGTATGACACCCCTCTTAGATTTTAATTTCTGGAAAACTTTAGCGATAGCCTCTAATTTTACAAAGAGTTTATCCTATTTGTCTTTGCACACTTTGCATTTGCAATAAGAACATGAGGGTAAAGAGGGGTGAGAGGGACCACTATAAGGGTGAGAGGGACCAGCGTCAGGGTGAAAGGGACCTGTGTACGGGGCAATTTCAAATATATTTTTTTTAGCATCAACATGATCATCATCACGACTATCATCAACAACAGGATTAGGATGGCTTCCACCAACATCAATAACTCCACCAGCAACACCCCCAGAAGAAGCACCCAAATCTGTTGTAGTAGGTTGGTCATGAAGAGCCTCAACATTAGGCTGAACTTGCCTAACTGCTCTTCTTATGGTTATTTCTCCAACCAATTCCTTCTTTATTAACTGCACCGTTGGGTCTGCTATTGTATCAACAAGACCTAGAGTAATAAAAAAAGTCATCCCTAACTCTTGCTCAGTAGGCACGATCCATGGATGCATAACCTATAAAAAAACAAATACATTTAAATCATACAATAATTTGCAGTCAGTTAGGTTACATGTTAACACAGATAACTTATGCAACAGATGATCTTTCTATCACGATAGCTGATCTGTCTATCATAATAGATTAACAATATGTTGCATCAGATTACCCATTTATTGCATAATTTACAGTAGATGGGTAATATGTTGAGTTCTGTTCAGAGAACCAAAGCAACAAATGGATAACCTAATGTGAAATATGAATTGTCTGTTGTAACAGATTACCCATCTGTTGCACCAGTTGTAGTAGATGGGTAATCTGTTACAACAGATGACCCACCTATCGTAACAGGTGAGAAATCTGTTTCAATATCTTTCTTTGAGTCAACTTATTTTTCTTGAAAGAAGACGTACTACATCATCCAGGGCATTAAATAGATCAACCTCCTTAATTTTTATGTTGCTCTTTGCAGCCAACCATATAAGGATCCTTGGATGAGAAACCACATTCGGGTAATCCTTGACTTACTTTCAGAGGGGAGGAAGGGCTTCAAATGACTAGGCCTAAAAAATGTAAATGGGGAGCAATAAAAAATCATAATAATTATTCAATATAATTAATGGATGAGTAAAAAAATAGTGATTAAATTTATCATGAAAGCCCAAGGAAAGACGCATAATGTGATCGTCTTTGGGGATAGCTTTGTTAGTAAATATTTGACAGTCGAGTTAAAGCTGTCATATCCCCAGGGATAATAGTTGAATTTCTCCAAATCTTCAGTAAGCGCCAACAAATCATCTTCTATGACTTTCTTGACGTCTTTTGCCAATATAATAGAATGGGACAATTGCTCCCTGTACTACTTTAGTATGGTTTTATCCTTGAGATCTACTATCAAATCCACCACTTTATAGCTACATCCCTTAATGTCAAATAAACCATCTATTTTTCCTTGCGTTTATTGGTTTTGGTGGGTGGTCTCTTGGACAATGCCGTTCCTTTATTTGATAGTGGTGGTTTGGCTATCCTTCTTTCCTTGGACTTTTTTTGGGGGGTTTCCTTGATGAGAGGTTCTTTTGGATGATCTCTTCTTAAGCTCATAACTATGTCAAACTCTTTCATGTTAAAACAAATCAGCATGCCACAATAGTTGATGTAGATTTCATCCATCTTTTGCCCCCTTCATCAAATCTGTATCATCCCCCACATACTTGATCCTGTGCTTGAGAAAACCATATACCATGCTCATTTGGAAATGAGCAGTGTGGTCCTCAGGTATCTCAAGAAGGGATCCAAAGCAGCTCTTCCTAAAAAATTCATCTATGTTTTCATTCTTCATAATATTCATAAATTTATTAAAAGGTTTCCCCAACTGGCATTTAAGTACAAGATCAACAGTTTGTTCTGCAGGGTCATCTATCGGCATCGTAACTCAAAATCTGTCAATACTAATAGTTTTGACAGGATCATGCTGGGATTTCGATCTTAATTCACGCCCCATTGGTGATGCATTATCATTATGTTGATCATCACCTCTTTTTCACTTTCTACTTCTTCCTCTTCTTGTTTATTATCATGTTGATCAACATCCTCTTTATCACTTTCTACTTCTTCCTCTTCTTGTTTATCTTTTTCTTTCTCCGTACTTTTATTTTCCTCACCAGCCTCTAGATAACCTTCTCCACCTCCCTTTTCATAAATTTTCTCAGCCTCATTTTCCCTGACTGAGATTGTTCATGAAGTTCCTCCAAATCTATCTATACTTTAGACAGCCTTTTTTGTTGGGTGGTCAGAAGTTGATCTATATTTTCTTCTCTTTTGTTTTGTGATACGTCTTTTAACTACAAACAACAGAAAAAACAAAAAATACATCACACTCGATGTCCGCATAATTTTTAAAAAAGGTAAGACAAATTTTGATAAATTACAAAAAAATATTCCAATGGATAACCCATCAGTTGGAACAGATAAGGAATTTGTTTGAAGACTTATTTAATATCTCCCAACAGATGTTCCACCTATTGCAATAGATGAACTACCAAGACCACCACCAATGTCACCAAGACCACCACGAAGACTATCAACACCACCACCACCACCACCACCACCACCACCATCAATACTAAGTCCACTAACACCACTACCAATGCCACCAATACTTTCATCAAGACCGCCAATACTACCACTAATGCCACCAATACTCGCACCAAGACCACCAAGTCCGCCATCACCACCACCAATTCCACCAATACAAATACTAAAACCATCAACACCACCACCAAGACCACCAATACTGACACCACCACCAACACCACAAACACCATCCAATAAAATCACGACAGTAAATGAAATACTTCGACAAAAACTAGGATTTTCTCGGGTTTTTCCTATGTTTTTAGCATCAAAGCTCAAAGTTTTTAACTCATTCTTGAAGAAAATACAACTAAAAGTCTTTATTTTTATCATTAGCTAAAAAGCCCAAATTTTTAGAATGTAGAACAAATGTACAACTCTTCTCAAACTCTGTTACTTGAAAAGACAGAGAAAATGATGGAAACAAGCGAGAATGAATTCAAAAATAACAACAATGTGTTCAAAAATGGGAAGAAAATTGATCTATTTTGAAGGGTTGAGCAATATGTTGAGTAGTTTTTGTCTGAATTGTTGAGAGAGAAAGAAAAAAGCTAGAACTTGATATTTGAAATGATGAAATATTTTTCCCACAAATGAATGATTTGTATGGGTTGATTTGTATTTTTGGAAAAGAATGACAAGTTTTAAAATTGTTAATTTGGCCCAAATTGATCTTAACTAATTTAGGTATTAGCTTAATAATAAATTAATATGAACCGTTTCAACTCAAATTGATCGATTGACGACTCAGGTCGGGAGGAACGCAATACCAACATGATGCAATTGCAAAGACTCATTGAAGTTGTAGTTAACCCTATCATCTCATCCCTAGTTATAGATAAATCAATTTAGGTATTATCTTAATAATAAGTTAATAAGAATCATTCCAACTCAGATTGATCGATTGATAACTCTGGTCGGGAGGAACGCGATACCAATATGATGCAATTGCAAAGACTCAATTAAAGTTGTAGTTGATCCTATCATCACATCCATAGTTCTAGCTAAATCAATTTAGGTATTATCTTAATAATAATTTAATAAGAATCATTTCAACTCAGATTGATCGATTGATGACTCAGATCGGAAGGAACATAATACCAACATGATCCAATTGCAAAGACGCATTAAAGTTGTAGTTGACCCAATCATCTCATCCCTTGTTATATCTAAATAAATTTAGGTATTGGATTAACAATAAGTTAATAAGAATCATTTCAACTCATATTGATCGATTGACGACTCAGGTTGGGAGGAACGCAGTACCAACATGATACAATTACAATGGCTCAATTAAAGTTGTAGTTGACCCTAGCATATCATCTTTAGTTATACCTAAATCACTTTAGGTATTATCTTAATAATAAGTTAATAAGAATCATTCCAACTCAGATTGATTGATTGATGACTCTGGTTGGGAGGAACGCAAGACCAACATGATGCAATTGCAAAGACTCAATTAAAGTTGTAGTTGACTCTATCATCAAATCCATATTTCTAGCTAAATAAATTTAGGTATTAGCTTAATAATAAGTTAATAAGAATCATTTCAACTTAAATTGATTGATTGATGAATCAGGTCGGAAGAAACGTAATACCGGCATGGTGCAATTGGAAAGACTCAATTGAAGTTGTAGTTGACCCTATCATCTCATCCTAGTTCTAGATAAATCAATTTATGTATTAGCTAAATAATAAGTTAATAAGAATAATTTCAACTCAAATTGATCGATTGATGACTTAGGTCGGGAGGAACGTAATACCAACATGATGCAATTGCAAAGACTCAGTTAAAGTTGTAGTTGACCCTATCACCTCATCCCTAATTCTAGATAAATCAGTTTATGTATTAGCTTAATAATAAGTTAATAAGAATCATTTCAACTCAGATTGACCGATTGACAACTTAGGTTAGGAGGAATGTAATACCCATATGATGCAATTGCAAAGACTCAATTAAAGTTGTAGTTGACTCTATCATCTCATACCTATTTCTAGCTAAATCAATTATATTAAAATCTATTATAATAGATGACTGAGTTGTTGGAAATTTTCAAGCAGATATTGAGATCTGTTGCAACAAGAAACCTATCTATTTTAATTATCAAATAGATATTTGTATCTGTTGTAACAGATGACAGAGCTGTTAGAAATATTCAAACAGATATTAATATTTGTTACAACAGATGACATATTTATTTAAAAATCTCATTTTTTAATTTTAAAGTAATTTTCTGTCCGAAATAAAAAAGATAAAATACTAAGGCAGTAAAAAATATTTCTTGGATAACGCAAAAATATCCTCCTTGAGTAGTCTTATCTTGTCTTTTCAATGTCACCCATCTCCTCGTGCCCCTTAAAGTTAAGTTATTAGTGAATATTAATGAAATATTTAAACCCATCTCTAGAATTATCTCTTCTTTAGTCATAAATTTATTTATCTCTTTTCTTTTTGTTTCTCTCCTCTTTAGGGTTATCACAACTGTTTCCCTTTTTCTCTCTTATTTCTCCTCTTTGTCATGGGTATCCTTTTGGATCTCAACCGATCTATATATTTTCTTGATTGAAATTGTTGTTTTGATCCCCTTGCTTTTGACATGAAAAGTATGGTTCACTATTGCTCTTTAATTCTCATCTTCTTCTTTGAAAGATATTTAATTTAGTTATTTACATCTATTTTTTATTTAATTACCCTTTACACATATCCTATTTGTTTAAACAATTTGAAGAAAAGGTGACTTTTAAGTCTTGAATAAATAAACTATTGTTTTTATGCGAAAAAGTCATCTATTGGGAGAAGTTTAAAAGCCTTATTAACAGTATCATTTTTTTTTAAGTATTGTATTTGTTTCTTTATTATTGATGTTGTTATTGATGTAGTTGGTGGGGTTGGTATTGTTGGAACGTGTGTGTAACGACCCAAAATCACCTCCCGGGATATCACACGGTGCTTAAGGCTCCAGTAGCCCCAAGCTAACCCTTTAAGCCTATTACTACATATATAACTTAATTCGAGATTAAATAAACAAAACACTGGCACTGTCATGTCAAATGATGGGAAATACAAAGAAAATACTAGGTCCAAACAACCACAAAACTGGAAATCTCAACACACTAATAATCTGATAACTAGTCTGACAAAGCCTCTACTACTCCATGAACTAGAGAGCCATTGGGACAGGTCCCCAACTGACTCAAACTAAACTGAAAGCAATAATATATCTACTAAAACTCTGAAATGTCTAAAAAAAGGTCCTTGAACCATGAGGACTCCACTGTGGAGATGTAGACAAAGGTACTCGAAAATCACTGATGAGGCTGGGACTGAGCACCTGAACCTACATTATAAGACAATGTATCACATAGACGTATATGTGGATCAACACTTGGGAATGTACTGAGTGTATGGGGGTGTATGCATTTATAGAAAATAATATCCATATTCTTTAATCAAATCATACATGCAATTAGGAATGACTCACATTGCTTGAATAAGTCTGAAATGTAAAGCTCATAAATCAAGTATAATGAAGCATGTAACACAAATCTCGTGAGTCATTATAATTTAGCTTTAAAATCTAAATTCTTCTCTTATTCTCATTACTCAAAGACTAAAGAAAGCTTTAAACAATACTTTCAAACTCATGCATATATCTCATGGAGAGTAAAACTTCTTTAATGCTCAAGAACTTAGAACTCTTTTAAACTCAAGACACTTGAAACTTGAAATTCTATAACTCTTACTAGTAGAGAAAACTACTTTCTTCTTGGGAAAATTTTACTTCAAGAAACTATTTTGAAAATCTTACTATTAGGGAAAATCACTTATCTCAAAGCTTTAGGGAAAATATTCTATCTCAAGGGAAAATACTTTAGGGAGGTTCTCTTAACCGACATAAACCATGCGAGCTACATGGAGTCCAACGTCTTATCCTCCTAAGAAAGAAACCTCATATTGGGGAGAGGCATCATACTCTTGCCAAGGAGTATAACCTCAACTCAATGATCACTTATCTCGGCCTCGGGCCTATAAATCTCAATCCTATGTGGCACGTAGTTCTTGGGTATAAATCGAAGTAACTTACCCAACTCGGTGCTAAATACTACTCCCTTTAGTTAGATACGCTCATCTCATGGAAATCTACTTTAAAAATAATCTCGTGGTTCATAAAGAACCCAACTATAAAATCTGTAATCTCATGTAATAACGTGGATTTCAAAGCTACAATGACCATTAAGGTCAAAACTTTCTCAATAATCTCAAAGTACTCAAATCATGGGTGCTTATAGTACAAAAGTTCATGAAATTACAAATCTCAAGTAGGGCTTAATGACCCATAATCAATCTCAAGTTAAGACTCATTAAAATGCATACCGGATATCATATTCTGGAACTTACAGTAATTTGTCTCAAAATCTTAACGTACTCATATACTTCAATTTCTAGAGCATTGTAACCATTAAATTCTCAAGGAACAACAATATAGGGTATAAACCCAGCTTCAATTTCTTAAGAAAACATATAAAATCATGTTGTTTGACTTTCAATTCATGGGAAACATTAAAAGCTTGCACCCAATAACAATGGGTGAAAACCCTAATTCAATTTCATCTAAAATCTCATAAATTGCAGAAAACTTATAGTTTAAAATAAGTCTTTGGGCACAAGGGTGAAAGGATTACCCTTGTTGAAAACCCCACATACCTTAGATTGTGTAATTGGATGTCCAAACTTATTTGAAACTCTTCCTCTTACTCTTTGAGAGAGGGTTCTTGAAGCCTTGGACTTGGGAAACTCAAATCTCAAGTCAATTTGAAGAATCTATGGTGAGTTCTTGAATTTCTTGAAGAAGGGTTTCGGATTTTCTCTTGTGGGAGAAACCCTAGCTCGTGGATATTTTGGGAGATTATGAGGCTATCTACTTCGTTTTGAATATATCAGGGTATTAAAAGGGAAAAGACCTAAATGATCCTTTTAAAAATGACTTAAAAATACTGCACGGGATTTACAATAGTCGGAGCGACAGTCCGTAGCAAGTTGGTCAGAAAAAGGCCACACTACGTTAGTTGCGATGGTCCATCGCTAGTTTGATGGTCCGTCGTCTTGGCCGTCGCACTTGGGACAGAAGAGGGAGTCACTGCCTTGGTTGCGACAGTCTGGGCAATGGTCCGTCACAAACTCGACGGTCCGTCAACCTGTCCGTCGCGCTTAGGCGGTTCTGACAATTCTCAGTAAAACGGCCATAACTTCTCATCCCAATACTGAATTTGGACCAAATTGGTATCGTTAGAAAGCTAATTCAATTATCTACATGACAAAAAGTCGATATTAGGGAAAGTATACACGGTTTAAAATATTTCTCACTTGGGAAGTCATCCCTTATTCTTCTTAAAGATGAAACTCGACTTAAAAAAATCTGAGGTATTACAATATGTCCCTCTTGGGAACATTCATCCTCGAATGTCGCTTGTTAGACCAAGACCATAGGAAAAACTGAGTACACATAGCTGAAGCAATTTGCTAAACGGCTCAAAAATCATTCTAAACCCTTGAATACTTTGGAAATTGTAAGAACTTATGATAGAATAGATATATAGCAAAACTTTAGATTTAGAAGGGCTGAAGTAAGGAAGAATAATACCTTCGGCTTGAATTGAACTCACGAAAAAGAGGCACGGGTACTTGGCTCTCATGTCTGCTTCTGCTTCCCAACTAGCGCCCTCAACTGACTGGTTCCGCCACAAAACTTTATCCAAGGAAACCTCTTTGTTCCTTAGTCTACGGATTTGAAAATCCATGATCTCAATAGGAATCTCATCGAATAAAACACTGTTCTGAATATCAGCACTCTCCAAAGGATCTACTACAACGGAATCACCAATATGCTTCTTAAGCATGGAGACATAAAAAATAGGATGAACGGCTGACAACTCTAGGGGCAACTTAACTTTATAGGCTACTTTCCCAATATGGCTCAAAACTCAATAGGGGCAACATAACGGGGACTAAGCTTCTCCTTTTTACCAAACCTCTTCACCCCTTTCATGGGTGGAATATTTAAGTACACCAAATCACCCCGCTCAAACTCAAGACCTCTTCTCCTTACATCGATATATGACTTTTGATGAATCTGAGTTGTCTTCAACCTTTCTCTAATCAACTTAACTTTCTCAATAGCCTCAAACACTGCATCAGGCCCAATCACAGTAGCTTCACCCACTTCAAACCAACCTTTGGGTGATCTACATCTTCTACCATACAAAGCCTCAAATGGTCCCATCTCGATGCTAGCATGGTAACTATTGTTATAAGCAAACTCTATCAATGGCAAATGCTAATCCCAACTACCTTTGAAATCAAGAGTACATGCCCTCAACATATCTTCTAGAGTCTGAATGGTCCTCTCAACCTGACCATCTATCTACGGATAAAAAATGGAACTCAAATGAACTTGGGTAGCAAGACCCTGCTGAAATGCTCTCTAAAACTGAGAAGTAAATTGAGTACTCCTATCCGAAATGATAGATAAGAGAACTCCATACAACTTGACAAACTCTCGGATGTACAACCTAGCATAATCTTCAACTATATAAAGATGTATGCACGGGCAAGAAATATGCGAACTTAGTCAACCTGTCTACAACAACCCAAATAGAATCATGATGATGACGTGAAAGAGGTAAACCATACACGAAGTCCATATTTACCTCTTCCCACTTCTAAATGGGTATACCAAACTCTTGAATTACACCACCAGGTCTTTGGTGCTCTACCTTAACCTATTGGAACGTTGCACACTTTGCTACAAACTCAGCTATATCCTTCTTCATATCGCCCCACCAATAGATTTCCGCAAGTTGCAGTATATCTTGGTAGCGCCGGGATGAATAGAATACCGCGCACAATGCGCTTTAGCCATAATCTTCTGCCTCATATCATCAACATACAGAAACCAAACCTACTTTGCATTCTCAACACGCCATCTCCTCCTTGGGAGAAAATCTCTACGTTTTGGTCCTTAACTGACTCCTTCAGTCTGACCAAACTAGGATCTCGGTCTTGCTTCTCCTTTACTGCCAAAACTAAAGAGGATTCAGAACTACTTTCCACCAAAGTACTTCCCTCAACTGAATCAAGCAACCTAACACCCAATCGAGCCAGACAATGCACATCACAAGCTAACTCTTTCTTACCTTCCTCTATATGAGCAACACTCCCCATATACAACCTGTTAAGGGCATCTGTCACTACATTGGCCTTGCTCGGGTGATACAACACACTCATATCAAAGTCTTTTAACAACTCTAACCACCTACCCAGTTTAAGATTTAACTGCCTCTAGGTAAATACATACTGCAGGCTTTTATGATCAGTAAACACATCAACATGGACACCATGAAGATAGTGTCTCCAAATTTTCAAAGCAAAGACCACAACAGCTAATTCAAGATCATGGGTTAGGTAGTTCTTTTCATACGGCTTCAACTGTCTAGAGGCATAGTCTATAACCTTACCTCTTTTCATCAACACATAACCCAAACCAACTCTAGAGACATCACAATACACCACAAAACCATCTGTACCATCAGGCAAAGTCAACACAGAGGCTGAAGTCAGTCGAGTCTTTAACTCCTGAAAACTCTTCTCAAAGGAATCTGGCCACTAGAACTTAACTTTTTTTTGGGTCAACCGGGTCATGGGTGATGCAATAGAAGATAAACCTTTAACAAAAAGACGGTAGTAGCCAGCTAAACCAAAGAAACTTCTAATGTCAGACGGGAAAATAGGTCTAGGCCAATTTCTTACAGCTTCTGTCTTTTGGGGATCAACTCTAATGCCTTCGGCTGAAATAATATGACCCAAAAAAGCTACTGATCTTAGCCAAAATTCACACTTGTTGAATTTGGTGAACAACTGGTGATATCTAACAGTTTGCAAGACAATTCTAAGGTGATCAGCATGGTCGTTCTCAGTACGGGAGTACACTAGAATGTCATCTATGAAAACAATGACAAACAATCAAGATATTACTTAAACACTTGATTTATGAGGTCCATAAAGGCTCCTGGAGCATTGGTTAGCCCGAAAGACATAACTAGAAACTCAAAGTGACTACAGCGGGTTCGGAAAATTGTCTTTAGGATATCACATTCCCTCACTTTAAGCTGGTGATAGCCAGATCTAAGGTCTATCTTGGAGAAAAAACTTGCACCTTCCAACTGATCAAACAGGTCATCAATTCTCGAAAGAGGATACTTATTTTGACTGTGACCTTATTAAGCTGACGATAGTCAATGCCCATACGTAAAGAACCATCTTTCTTTCGCACAAATAAAATAGGTACATCCCAAGGAGAAATACTGGGCCTTATGAAACCTTTGTCTAAATGATATTTGAGTTGCTTTTTTAACTCCTTATGCTCTACAGGTGCCATATAATAAGGCGGGATAGAAATAGGCTGAGTGTCGAGAAGAAGGTGAATCCCAAATTCTCTCTTTATCGGGAGATACCCTAGGGGATCTTTCAAAAAAACATCAGGAAACTCATTTATAATGTTGACTGCCTGAATAGTTGGAGCCTCTAACTTAATGTATTTAAATCTAACTAGGTGATAGATGCAACCTTTGGATATTAACTTTTTGTCTTTGAGATAGGAAATAAAATGACTCTTGGGAGATACCGAACTCCCGAACCACTCAAAAATTGGTTTATCAGGAAACTGAAACTTGACCACATAGGTACGATAGTCTATAGATGAATAACAAGAATGAAGCCAATCCATACCTAGAATAAGGTAAAAATCCATCATGTCTAACTCTATCAAATCAGCAAATATGACTCTATGAAGAAAGTAACACATGACAATTTCTATACACTTGCTTAGCAACCACTGACTCCCCTACTAGTATGGAAACTAGGAAAGGCTCAGGAATTTTTTTGAGACTCATTTCAAAATTCACAGTGACTGATGGGGTCACATAAGAGAAACTTAACCCGGGGTCCAACAACATATAAAAATCGAAGCAAAAGACACAGAGTATACCAGTAACAACGTCGAGAGAGTCCTCCTACTCCTGATGAGATGATAAGGCTAGAATCTATTCTAGAGCTGACCGCCAGTAGTGCTAAATGAAGTGCCCTGAATAGGGGTGGGATAAGGTATAAGAGCTGGTGCACTAGTAGTCTGTGCCTGAGGTTGAGAATCTCTGTTCCCCTGCCTAGTAAGTGGACAATCTCTAACTCTGTGGCCTATCTTTCCATAACCAAATAACCCCTCAGATCTACGATACACTCATTGGGATGATCTCTACCACCTTAGCACAAGGAGGATAGTGGGGTCTATTACTTACACTATTCTGTGACCTAGACATAGAAGACCTGTTCCCTTGATCCTGTCTGCCTCTAGGCGTGGGAGCATTAGCCGATGAAGGCATTGGCATAGACGGACGACTCTGGAACTGTGGGAGGTTCCTCCTATGGGACCTAGCCTGACTATACTTATGCTGCTCAGATCTAGTCCTCTTGTTATCCCTCACTCTATCTCTCTCCTTTATCTTATCCGCCTCTATCTACTGTGCATACATCATCAACCTAGCCAGATCTATATCCCTATTCAGGATCATCATCCTACACTCTTTCAGTACCAAACCAGAAACACCTATCATGAACTTGCTCATACTAGCTCGGGTGTCAGAAATCAAATCAAAAGCATACTTGGCCGACTGGTTGAACTTCAAGCAGTACTCCTTAACAGTTATGAAGCCCTGCCTTAAGTTCATAAACTCCTCAATATTTTTTTCCCTCATCTCAAGTGGAAAGAACTTGTCTAAGAATGTATCTTGGAACACCTGCCATGTTATAGGAGCAACACCCTCACCTCTACCCTTATTCTATACTACAACCCAGTCATAAGCAATGCCTTTTAACCTGTAAGATGCCAGCTCAAAACATTCTTTCTCAAAAACATGCATCACTTATGTGATCTTTCTCACCTCCTCTAGGTATAACTGTGGGTCTTTACCTGACTTAGACCCATATAACTCTAGTGAATTCATCCGCATAAAATCATAAATCCTAGCAATAGCTAAATCATGTCCTTGCTGATTTACAACTGTGGCCTGGTTATTGGCCTGAACATTGTCGGTGACTACTTGGGCTAACTCCTGAAAGGCCGCCTGAAACTCAACATGAGACACTGTCTCATTTAAGGATCAACAAGCTGGGGTTGATCATTATCATTTCTGTAGGCGTTCGCTCTTCGAGAAGGCATTTTTAGAAATAGGAGCGCACAAATTATTAGATGAGAGGGACAACTATAGGCATGATAGAATTTGAAAGAAAGAAACAACTTTTTCCTAAAATATTTTATAGCCTCTTGCTCATAGATGTGACATGCTTCACAGCTATGATCAAGACTCTACTCAATGCGGCTTGTCAGACTCCCTAGGACTCCTTAAACCTTAAGCTCTGATACCAAGTTTGTAACGACCCGAATTCACCTCCCAGGATGTCACACGGTGCTTAAGGCTACTAGAAGCCCCAAGCTAACCCTTTGAGCCTATTATTACATATAGTAACTCAATTCAAGATAAAATAAACAAAACAAATAACTAGTCTGACAAAGCCTCTACTACTCCATGAACTAGAGAGCCATAGGGACAGGTCCCCAACTGACTCAAACTGAACTGAAAGCAAAAACTTTAAATGAAGGGTAAAAAGTTCAAACAACATTTCTCATTTTATTTTATCTTAGTTTTCTTTTACTTAATTCATAATTTTTCACCTAATTTATATTGTCTAAAATAGATTAAATTGGTTCCTTCGATTTTATCCTTAAAACAAGTCTTTTAAAGATTAAGTATTTTATTCTAAAATGGCATTTGTTATGTTAATATAATTAATAGTCTATATTAAAGTAACTTTCTTCAAATTCAAGAAACTAAATTTTCTTGTAAATTTTAGCTTTTCATATTTAATAAGATACCTTTAATTTAATACTGTCTTCACATTTTTTTTCAACGGTATTTTCTATAATAAATTTGACTTGTCCATAATGATAATTAGTAACAAGAAAATAATTATACAATTTTCTTCTTTTTTCCCATAAAACCAAAAAAATATTTTCCTCTTAAAATTCAAAAAGAGTAATTGCAACTTAGTTTAATTCAAGCAGGATGTTTCTTGTTGCATAAACAAATATCATTTTAAATGTTTAAATAAATAATTTTAATATTTTCTATAAAATTAAGTTTTGTGAAAATTATCCACATTTAGTTAGTCAAGTTAGTTATTTTGGTAAACCGTTTTAAACGGACGCTCCTCAGTGTCTTAAAAACCTTCTTAGGACATTAATTGAACCCTTACATATTTTATCTAGTTTTAAAAATTTGTTTCTGTTTTTGAACCTTTGAAACACTTTTAGTTTTTTTTCTTGATTTTTTCTATAAAAATCAAGTGGCGACTCTTTGAATTTCTTAAAAATATTTCAAAATTTTGTCGAATCTTTTGAAATAGTTTTAAAGAGGTCAAAATAATTTTTTTAAAATTCAAAAAGGTTTAAACACCTAGTCTATATTATTATAAATATTATTATCTTTATTTATTATTATTTCAACATTTAAATTTCATATTCATAACTTATTAATGTCTAATTTATTTTAAATTATTATTATCGTGAATTTTAAAATAATATATTACACGTCAGTAAATTTATGTACGCAATTTATTCATAATCAATTTGAGAATAAGGATTTTATTTACTTTATTATTAATATATACTTACCATATTTATTAAATAGCAGCTCAATTCAATTTAACTTTCTTATTTTTATTTAATTTTTAGCCTTTACTTATACCAGTTATATCAATATTAGACTAAACCAATTACAATTCAGTGACATATTTCTAATTTTAATCACAACCGTCGATCTCATGATCAACGGCTAAGATTAAAATATCCCATTTCTTCCCCTTCTGATAAAATCAACTCCCTCGAAACCCTAAAAAAGAATTTCATTTTTTTCTCTTCCTTTATAGCCGCCCACACCCTTGTCTCCACTTTCTTCAATCTCCTCCCTTACCACTGGCGAGTCAACAGCCCAAATAACATACTCCTCTACCACTCAAACCGCCACAGAAATAGCCATAGATGGTGATCACCTCCCTTCATTCCCCACTTATTTCTCAATAATGCCTCTGTGCCTCCACGAACCTGCGATAACCACCAAACCAGTACTAGCCTTTCCTTGCTCTTCTCTCACATCTTTAACTTATCGGAGTTGATGGCCAACGAGTTACAACCATTACCAACTGCCACCTCTATCTCAACAACCACCGATGAACTCCATCAGTGAGCTGCCGATGAGCCACCAATGAGCCGTGCCAGCCAGCCACCCAAATACCAGCATAACCAAACTGATACTGATCTTCGTCTCCCTTTCCTCCCATTCAATAGATCCTAGCCAGAGTTGATAACCGATGAGGTTTTCGATGAGCCTTGCTACGATTATTGTTTTATTTGATTTTTTAATACCTTAAATTGCATGTTTGTTTACTTCAATTACAAATTACCTAAATTAGTCCCCTAGCTTTAAAATTCGTGGTATTTGATTCAGAATTTTGATTCAATTCATTTAATTAAGTGTTTATGTTCGTCTCTAGATTGATATATGAAAAAACCCCAAAATCATACAAGTTTTATCCTAATCCTAATCTCTAACTTGAGGACCGATTTCGGAAAATCCCTAAATCCTAATTCTCTCTTCATTTCGCTATTATTTGTTACTGAGATAGTGTTGAAATTAAGTTGAATTCTAATTTTTTTGTGGATAATCATGATATTGTGAGTTGGTATTATGGTTTGTGTGTTCAATGTATTATTTTGGCAAACTTGAATTTTGATTTCTTACTTAACCTATCATGCGATTATCCTTGACAATTTTGAATCCGATTTTGTGCATAATCATGATTGAATCCAATTTTGTGCAGAATTATGATAATTTGATTAAGAACTTTTTTCTACATAATTAGTTGTTTTTTTCTGAATCAACTTTGTTATATATGGTAAACAGTAAAAGTTGATGCATATTTGTATTTTTTTTAGTCATTTTAAATAGACTTACCTATTCATACAAAATTTGTTTCTAATTGATTCAGTCTATTTGATTAAGGAAAATAATATTGTCGATTGATTCTTCTATATATTTTCTTTTCTTTTTATTCTTTGGCTGATCTTTTATGATTGATTGAATCATTTGTTTAAGGCAAATTTTATCTTAATTGATTTTTAAGAAAATTAAGCATTACTCTTAAAAATAAAATTACTTTAATATTTTGGACTTGCATTCACTATTGGGGAATTGGTATTGATTTTACCTGCCGTAATCCGTGCTTTAACTTTATGTTGCTCAAAAGTTTTTGAAACATTCCATATTTCCCTAGCATTATCTAAGTCCCAATACATGATTATTCATGTATAAAATTTTGAAACACTCATTATTCTTCAGTTTAGAGCCTGCCATTGTGTAGGAAATTCAATTAGCTTTCCAATGATATAAAATTTGCCCAAAAACGATAACCGAGTAAGAAGTTATGGCGACTTTAAGTTTCAGTCGTAAAAAATCATCATCTTAACCCTCAGTGCATCGCGTAGACAGCAAAAATAACAAATGTCAATTTTTAGTATGACTCCACAATCATGGCGCATCGCGGAGTAGACCAATTTCCCGTTTGTCAATTTCCAGTGGGCCTCCGCGATATTGGCGCGTCGCGGAGGTGGCCAAAATGGTATCCCAAGGCTTACCGCGATAGTGGCACGTCACGCTGTCTGTTCAGGTCCCATTTTTCCCTTTTCCAGTGGCTTGGAGCAATCGTGGCACATCGCGCCAAGGTAAAAAATCGAGATGGTCAGTTTTTAGTTTCCATTTTTAAATTTATTTAAGGGTATTTGGGTCTTTTTTCACGGTCCTAACTAATCTAAAACACAAAATTTAACCCCTAAACATCCTAAGTTGTCATCATTATTCAATTCTTCTTCAAAATTAAAGATCCCCTTTTCAAGAACAAGAAATCCTAGCTCTCAAATTCAAGGCAATTTCTCAAGAACTCTCCATTCAACTCTTCAAATTCATCATCTCAGGTATGTTAGATGTTCATCCATGGAGTCCAAGAAACCCTTTTAAATTATAAAATTGTGATCTTTTCAAGTTATTATAGTTTAAATTATGATTTCATTCATGAATCTCCCTGTACTATTGATTTTATACCATGTTACCATGAAATTAGTGTTATTATTCAATCTTCCATGTTTTAATATTATATTTACTAATTAAACCATAATTTAATGATATTATGTTGAATTTATTTTATTCCTACAAATTCCATGACATTCCTATGATGTTTTAAACCATGAACTACAAGTGTTTGATAAAATTCCCACAAGAGTGATTTCATTATTAAGAGCCTTCACGTTTTGATCTCCAAGTGTTAGTGTCATTTTACTACAGTTGTTTTGAGTCCTGGGGGTATTGAATACCCAAAATCCATAGTTGTTTATTTAGTCTAATCTCAGTACATTATAGAACAGTCTTCAAAATATACTATGAGCACTTCAGAATAGTCAAATACAAGTCAGTTAAACTCAGAACAGTCTAGTATCTCAGTGTATTTCAGTTGGGAGTAGGATTTAGCACCGAGCGACTGTAGGGATAGCGGATTCCCTGCCAGATAGGCAGAGTCATTAGTAGCAGTCCCTATACTCCAGAACTATATAGCCAGCATAGGATATGAGTAGTCACTCATCAGATTAGGCTTGACTATCTCGCAGGGGTCACCCATCAATTAAGGCTTGACACCCTTAGTCATTTGGACATTATATCAGTTTAGTGGATCCACACTGCCATTGTTAGTACCCGTGGCATGGTATTAATGCCCTTTTAGCTGGGGTTACAAGTTGAAACCCGATTAGCTCAAATTGGGGAATGTTGATTAGATGATACTTCCCACAGTCTCAGATATAGTCTCAGTTATAGTCTCAGTTCATTTATTCAGCTTAGTGTTGTTTGACCAAAGCATACATATTTTAGTTATTTTAGTATTTCAGTTTATAGATTTTACTCAGTTCATGTTATATACTTGGTCATGCATCCTCAGTATTTACAGATCTTCATGTATTTTCAGTACCTACAGATTCCATGCTCTTTACTCAGTATTTCATGCCTTACATACATAACTAGTTAATTATTAGCTCTATTTATGAAACCATCCATATCAGCCTACCTCATTTAGCATACCAGTATATTCAAAGTACTGATCGCATACCTTTTTTTTTGTTCTATGATGTATTATATCATAGGTTCCGACACTCAGTTCACGACTCGTGATTAGACTTATCAGATCCCCAGCAGTACCAGTGGTGAGTCCTCATACTTCGAGGATAGGCTTATTTTATTTCATGTCTTAGTTAGTAGTTAGTCGTAGTTAGTTGGGGACTGTCCCATCAACTCATATTCAGTCAGTCAATTTTAGAGGCTTTTCAGATACTACAGTTAGCTATTCAGATTATTTAATTTTTAGTATTTTACCATATTCATAAATTCAGTAGTTATTTCATTATTAAAACCGTATATCATGTCAGTATTCTTCTGCATTTATGATTATATTATTTAATGCTCACGGCAGGTACTAACTCATGGGTTAGCTTATAGTCTCTTGAGATTGTAATCACTGTGTAATGACTAGGGGTAGTCTCGGGTCGTTACAAACTTGGTATCAGAGCCTAATGTTTTAAAGTATCCTAGGACATATGAAAGCTGCATCGAGTAGAGTCTTATACATGGGTGAGTAGAGCACCACACTTATGTACGAGAGGCTACAAGGCATTTAGGAAAAGTTTTCCTTCTTTCAGTATTTATGTTGTGCGAGTAAGCATGAGCTCAAGTTAAACTCCCTATCTAATCCATTTCTTCCTTGTATTTACAGAACATGCCTTCCAAGAAGAACGAAAGAAGAACAGGAACTCAGCCAGCCCCTCAGCTCATCCAGGCAGATCCTCTGGATGAGCATGTCTCTCACGCAGAATTCAAGGTTACATTCACTACTCTAGTAACCTCTGTAGCAGCATAGAATGAATGGCTAGCTATTGTTCTGGCCAACCCAGTGGTCAATACTGCTGAACCAAAATTCAGGATTTCACTCGAATGAATCCTCCTTCTTTTATGGGGTCCAGTCTGAAGAGGATCCACAAGAATTCTTAGATATAGTTTAGAAGGTGACGAATGCTATGGGGGTGACGTCTATTCAGAGTGTCGAGTTAGCTGCATATCAATAGAAAGATGTAGCCCATACTTGGTTTAAGCAGTAAAAAGTTGATAGAGGTGTTGATGTAGGGCCTATAGAATGGAAAGAGTTTGCCATGACTTTCTTGGACAAATTCTTTCCCTTAGAGTTGAGAGAGGCCAAAGTGTTAGAGTTCATTAGTTTGAGGAAAGGCAGCATGAGTATGAGGGAGTATTCTCTCAATTTCACTCAGTTAACTAGGTATGCTCCTCATGTGGTAGCTGACAATAGGTCCAAGATGAGTAAGTTTATGTCTGGCATATCTGATAGTGTGATCAAGGAGTGTAGGACTGCAATACTGATTAGTGAGAGGGACTTATCTAGGCTGATGGTTCATGCTCAATAGATAAAGGACCAAAAGATTAAGAAAAGAGAGAGAGGAAACAAGAGCGCTAAGATGAGTAGTTTTAATTTCAATTAGCCAAAGTCAGAAGGTGGAAACCGTCCTCAGTTTTCTCAGAGGTATTCATCCCTAGTACCTTCTTCAACCTGTACCCCAGCACCCAAATTCAAAAATGACAATAGGGATAGGGCACCAAGCTCTAAGTACCGGGTCAGTGTTTGTAGTACTCATTCTAATCCTTTATGTCAGAAGTGTGGTAGACACCATCAGGGTAAGTATAGAGTGGGTAGTGATATGTGCTTTGGGTATGGAAATCCAGGCCATCGGATTTGGGAGTGTCAGGTAGTTGCTCAGAAAGGTAGGAATGCGCGCTAACAGGGCCAATTCCATCAGTCGTTAGTTCCATCCGACCGCCCAACTCGGTAGGGTGCCACTTGTAGTGCTACTAGTGGTCAGCATCCGAATAGATTATATGTTGTTCAGTCCTGCCATTATCAGGAAAATTCTCTTAACGTAGTTACTGGTACGTTGCAGGTCTTCCACTTACATATTTATGATTTACTAGACCCTGGAGCTTCTCTTTATTTTGTAAATCCATATATAGTTATCAACTTCGGAGTCAGTCCCGAAAGCCTAGCAGAGCCCTTTTCAGTGTCTACCCCAGTGGGTGTTTTTATTATAGCCAGATAGGTATACAGTAACTGTCCAATCATAATATCTCAAAAAGTTACTTCAGTTGATCTCGTGGAGTTAGATATGACGAATTTTGATGTCATTCTTGGCATGGATTAACTCCACTCATGCTAGGCCTCAGTTGATTGTAGAAATAGAATAGTTCATTTTCAGTTTCCAAATGAACCATTCCTTGAATAAAGGGGTAGTACTACAGCTCTTAGGGGTCAGTTGATTTCTCACCTTAGAGCTAGAAAGATAATATCCAAGGGGTGTGCCTACCATCTTATACAAGTCAAAGACTCTAACTCAAAAACTCCTACTCTTGAGTCAGTCCCAGTAGTACATAATAATCAAATGTATTTCCTGAAGATCTTTCCAGAGTTTCTCCTGAAAGGAAAATTGACTTCAGAATAGGTCTTCTCCCAGATACTCAGCCTATATCTATTCTGCCATACAGAATGGCTCCAGTTGAACTCAAAGAACTGAAAGAACAGTTGAAGGATCTCATAGATAAGGGATTCATCAGACCCATCATCTCCCGTGGGCTGTACCTATTCTATTCATGTGTAAGAAAGATGGTTCTCTCAGAATGTGCATAGACTATCGTCAGTTGAACAAGGTCACAATCAAGAATAAATATCCACTTCCTAGAATCGATGACTTATTCGACCAACTTCAGGGTGGCAGTTACTTTTCCAAGATAGACCTTAGATCAGGCTATCGACAGCTTAGAGTCAAAGAATGTGACATTCCAAAAACAGCTTTTCGAACTCAGTATGGTCACTTCAAATTTTTAGTCATGTCCTTTGGTCTTACAAATGCCCCAAAACCCTTCATGGACTTGATGAACCAAGTATTCAAGCAGTACTTGGATATGTTTGTCATAGTTTTCATTAATGACATTCTTGTCTATTCTCATAGCAAAAGTGATCATGCAGACTATCTTAGCATAGTACTTCAGACTCTTAGAGCTCATCAGTTGTTCGCTAAATTTAGTAAGTGTGAATTCTGGCTAAGATCAGTAGCATTCCTTAGTCATATTATTTCCGGTGATGGCATTAGAGTTGATCCTCAAAAGACTAAAGTAGTGAGAAACTTGCCTAGACCCATCTCTCCATCAGATATTAAGAGTTTCTTGGGTTTGGTTGGCTATTATCGTCAGTTTGTTGAAGGGTTTTCTTCTATTGCATCCCCTATGTCCAGATTGGCTCAGAAGAAAGTTAAGTCTCAGTGGCCAGATACTTATGAGAAGTGTTTTCAAGAGTTGAAGACTCGACTCACCTTAACCCAGTCTTGACTCTAACAGACGGTTCAGATAGTTTTGTTGTGTATTGTGATACATCCAGAGTAGGTTTGGGTTGTGTCCTCACGCAGAGAGGTAAGGTCATAGCCTACTCCTCCAGACAACTTAAGCCTCATGAGAAGAATTATCCGACTCATTTTCTTGAGCTAGTAGTTGTAGTGTTTGCCTTAAAGATTTGGCACTACAAAAAAATGGGTTAAATTGTGAGGATTTATTTGCGGGGGTTATTTTAGCAGGGGTTAAAAGTCTATCGCTAAAATTTATAAATTTGCAGGGGTTTTAACCCCCGCTGTCAATCAAAAAAATAGTGCTTATGTTTTCCTCCTTTTTTTAATTGACCAAATATTCCTAAATATTTTCCCTCTTGACCAAAAATTAACGTTTGACAACTTTAGCATGACTCCCAAAACCCCTCAAATCGAACCTTCTCTCTCATTTTTTCCCAAAATCCCAAAATCGATTGACAACATCAACTCCCTTTGCTATTTCATTAAATCATGTTTTTTTGGGGGGCAGAGTTAGGGTTATTATTATGGAGTAGTTTCTTTCTAAGTTCATGGAGTCTATCTATCGATGTCCAATTTTTTTCTTAATTAAGGTACCATTTTCTTGCTATTTCTGTTTGTAGAATTCTGGATATTTCATAGTTTTTAAAAAGTTGGATTGATATTTATTGTTTGGTTGTTGTTTTCTTTTTTCACAAGTTGGAACCTTTAAATGTATAAACTCAGCATTTTCTTTAGAGAACTCTAGCTAATTTTGGATTAAGAATATCTGAATTTGATTTGGGTATGGTTTTTTTTTTTTTTTTTTTTATGAAAATTGGGGTTGGATTTGCTCCTAATTCTTTTCTTTTTTCAGTAAAATGTGAATCTTTAGTATATGGTGCTAAATTTTCTTATAAATTATCAGTGGGTTATCTTTAAGACTAGTTCAATTATTGTGATCTTTCATTTACCCAATGGGTGATGGTGTTGCCTAGTGGTCCAAGAAGTGGGTTGAGGACCGTAAGGTCTGGGGTCCAATTTCCCAATGGAGGCAATAATACTAGGAGATTTGTTTTCTCATTTGTCCAAGCTTTGATTGATAGAATTATCAGTAGCTGGGGATCTAGCAGGTATTTGGTGGAATTAGTCAAAATGCGAGCAAGCTAGACGGGACACTATGGTTGTTTTTAGAGAAGTGATATGTGGTAGTGCTGCAACTGATTCTTTGGGGCAGGGTTATGGTTATGGTTCACAGAGTAGTTTCTTTCTAAGTTCAGTGGATTGGTGCGTGAGGACAAGGTGGTAGTGAAGATGCCCATATGTCTTCAGTTTTTGGTATATTCGATACTCAAATAAGAGGTCTTATTCTAACTAGTTCCACTCACAATGTACCATACAGGTTTTGGCTACCCACAAATACGGTATTAAAAGAGTTATACTACCAGAGAGGAACTTGAAGGACCTGGTGGAAGTCCCAGCGACTGTGCTTTCAAGTCTTGAGGTATTTAATAAGTATAACTCTTTGTGAACACTTTCATGTTTAGTGAGAGTACAATGTTTCAATAAAATTAGTGGTCTAACTAAATTTTAATAAGGGACTTTATATTCACACACACTAATGCACAAAACGTTAATGTTTTCTTTCCTTTTTCATATTTGTCTATCATATAGCATTCTTAAAAGTCATAAAACCTGTATTTTCACATAGTAATGTTAAATCTTAATGATCTTTTTACTTGATAGATAATACTTGCTAAACGTGTGGAAGATGTGCTGGATCAAGAATTTGAAGGTGGTTGTTCGCAGAGATAACATTCAAAATTATGAAAATTTTTTTACTTTCCCCTTCGCTAGTGGGAGGTAGCAGGTTTTCTGTGGAATTAGTTGGAGTGAATGCAAGATAGACGGGACACTATAGTTATTAAAAAAATATGATCTTTGGTAGTGCAGCGAATCATTTTTTTGGGGAAGGGTTAGGGCTATTGTTTATGGATTAGTTTCTTTCTAAGTTCATGGAATCTTTTAATCCTCTTAGAATAATTGCATTGGGAAAACTTGTTAGTTAATTTTTGATGTTACATTTACATTTAGGTTTAATTGAGGATAACAGTGAGTTTTTAGAATACTTCTAGTTTTAGAGAATTCTTTATATGCGTTGATGAATAAGTTAGTTACCAGTATTGGAATAAAATGGACATGGTAGAGCTGGACATATATAGGATTCTTATCACTAGTCTTAATTTCAATGAGTTTTATTATCTTGATTGAAGTTGGGATAGTATTTTGTGGTAGATAATCCTTTCTTCCCCCTCTCTCCTACGTTTTATTTCTCATTACTAACTGATTTGAAATAAGTACATATGAAAATTATAAATGCATGCTTTAGTCATAGTTATTTGGATTTAAATCCAAGATTCAAATACAGTTCTCTATTTTGTAGTTGGTTCTTGGGAGCTAGAATTTATCAGCAAGAACTTTTATCAAGTCAAGTGCCGTGAAACCCATGCTACTTAATGGGGATCGATAAGCAGATGGGTGGCATTCTAGATACTCTAAAAATAAAGACAGTAAGGACAATCTTTCACTCATATCCTTACCCACTTGACCATTCATGCCATTTTATGATTTTTGTGTTTGTGGGATGCTTGTTTTTCATATCTTCATATAACATGCACTCACTAATTCAGAAGTTCAATGTCAAATGGTGGTCTATGTATGCCTGTTTGCTTTTTTTCATTTTTTTCCATCTCCATTTAGTGGCGCAGCTATATACCACCTTCCAAGCTTTCAATAGATGAGAGTAGATCTCAAGATGAACCTCTCTTTGTTTCTAGATCTCAAGATGAACCTCTTTTTGTTTCTGATGTTATACATGATGAACCCATGATTAGGTGACTTTCTTTCATCTTGTTTAGCTTTGGTGGAAATAAGTTTCTTGGTACCTGTTGTTGTTGGGAGATAGTAGGTATCGCGTGTCTGGCCTAGCCTCGGTGGACAAAGTTGATAAATTTAGTGAAGCTTTGACAAAGTTCCCATTTATGTATGTATATGACTTTATTTTTCCTGGTAGAGGTAGAAGCTGTGGGAAATTAGTTCTTGATATGATATGAAATCTTGGAATGGCAGTATTAAAAAAGGACTGAACAACTCTACCATTAATTAAAGCAATAATCTCCTCAAATTTGTTTGGTTCTATTCTGTTTCTATTAATAATATTTCAGTATAATGTTAATAGAACATCAAGAAATATTAAAACTCTTTCAACTTAGTTTGAATTTAGTACTGATCTAGTTCTATTTCTTCTCAACTTTTACTATCATCCTATGTTGCTCGGACTTTTCAAAAATAGTGATGTATGCATGTTGGATTATCTAAAAATAATGTATTTTTGAAGGATGTAACATGAGTACGCTAATATTTCAAAGAGTCCTGAACAACATAGCTTTCATCTGTTTTTCTTTTAAGAGTTGTTAACATATTTTCTAAATTCTGATAACTGAGATTTTGAGATCAATAGGAAGTGTAATGGATATGGGACTATTGGTTCAAGGGTCACAGTTAGAATTGAATGAAGAAGTGGTACAAAAGAGAGTGCCAAATGGTCTGACCATATCTTTTGGATTCGCAGTAGAAAATTCTAAAGAAATGTGTCTCTATAGCAGAAATTGGCAAGGATTTCATCATTATTTACTTGTACGTCGACTGCATCATTTTGATATCATTTAACAAAGTAGTGTAGCCAATTCATCACTTTTCTTAACTTCACATGTTTCAGAATCTGTCGAGCACTGTTGAAGAAAAGGCAAAATGAATTTTCAATAAACTAAAAGGTATGCATTTACTTCAATCAACTCTATATTTAGTAGTCTTTTCTTTTGTGCTTGATGGTCCTCTAAAACACATTGCTCTAGTTTCTTGCCTGATCTTGTAAGTAATTTCTTTTATGATTGATTATGTTGCTGTATGTTTTTAACGGTATAACCTGTATGTTGAATGATACTCAGGTTTCTAGTTTGATATTTACCTGTATGTTCAATGATACTCAGGTTCCTAGTTTGATCAACTGATTGAGTAGTTTGAAACTGTAGCATGGTGTAGTTGTTTATTGATCTATTTATATTTATCATAATGTTTTTTTGTTGTATGCAGATATAAATGTAATAAGAACTGAAAGTTTATCTGATTGATTTTTATACTTTGCATTTTTATGTAGCCAAGTGATGCAGCTAGTGGACTCATTTTTCTCATGGATGCAATGAGACCACGTGATGATAGTGATCCTAATGATAGTCGTTGATTTCATTGGAAATTATCTTGAACATACAATTATGATGATGTAATTGGGTGGTTGGAGTGAATCTTTGAATATTGAAGGTTTTGTGTATAAATTTGATTTTTGAGTTTGAAGATACTAGTTAAGGTTGAAAATTTGGAGTTTGAAGATGTTAATGTTGAAAATTTAATTTTGAAGTTTAATGTTCAATGTATGTTTAATATGCTTGTCAATTATAATGTTTAATTACTCTATTGTATTAATGATATATGAATTGAACAAATATTGAATTGTAGGTTATGCCTAAAGAAATAATTAAATTTGAGCTAAAATTAGTCTATAATTAGTTATTGAAAATTGATGGGCCCTACTAATTTCTTTTTAAAAAAATTACGGAGGTTTTAACCCTCACAAATTCTAAATAAAAAATTATTATAAAAAGAATTAAATTTAGAATAACAGGGGTCAATAACCATCGCAAATTAATTACGAGGGTCGTAACCGCCACAAAAAAATCCCCACAAATTAATTATGGGGGTCGAAAAAATTACCACAACTTGTTTGTGATGGATCGTATTCTGGGGGTTTGGGCAACCCCCGCAATTACATTTTGTGTGGGTTTTAAACTCCCGCAAACCAAAAAATTAACCCTCGCAATTTGACCCATTTTTTGTAGTGTGGAGGCATTACTTGTATGGGGTACATGTAGATGTGTTCATAGATCACAAAAGCCTTCAGTATGTGTTCTCTCAGAAAGATTTGAATTTGCATCAGAGAAGATGGTTAGGGTTATTGAAAGATTATGACATGAGTGTTCTGTATTATCCGTGCAAGGCCAATGTAGTGACTGATGCTCTCAGTAGAATGTCTATGGGTAGTGTAGCTCATGTTGAGGATGGTAAGAAGAAGTTAGCTCAGGAGGTTCATTAGCTTGCCCGACTAAGTATCTGTTTACTCGATTCAGTAGAAGGTAGTGTGTGGGTGCATAGTAGCTCAAAATCATCTCTAGTCTCTGAGGTAAAGGAAAAGCAGGATAGAGATCCCAATCTAGTTAGGTTGAAAGAATCAGTCAGAAATTAAAAAGTAGAGGTTTACTCCCAAGAGGTAGATAGTGTTTTCCATTTCTAGGGTAGATTGTGTGTGGCTGGTGTAGATGATTTGAGGCAATAAATTCTTGCAGAAGCGCATGGTGCGTGTTACTCTATTCATCAAAGGCAACTAAGATGTACCGCAATTTGCAGGAGATCTATTAGTAGAGTGGGATGAAGAGAGATATTACAAAGTTTGTAGCTAAGTGTTCTACATGTCAGCAAGTTAAGGTTGCGCACCATAAACCTAGTGGGTCCATGTAGGAGTTCAATATTCTCCTGTGGAAATGGGAGGAAGTGAACATGGACTTTATGACAGGTTTGCCTCGTACCCGTCATCAGCATAACTCTATTTGGGTTATCGTAGAGAGGATGACGAAATTAGCTCATTTCTTGCCAGTCCATACCTCTTATTCAGCCGAGGAATATGCCTATCTCTATCACAGAGATTTGGTTATGTTGCATGATGTTCCCTTATCTATCATCTCAGATAGAGGTACTCAATTTACCTCTCACTTTTGGAAATTATTCCAAAAGGGTCTTGGTACCCAAGTCCACCTCAGTACAGCCTTCTACCCTCAGACAAACGGTTAAGAAGAAAGGACTATTCATACTTTTGAGGATATGCTGAGAGCATATGTTGTTGATTTCAAGGGTAGTTGGGATGACCATTTGCCTTTGATTGAATTTGCGTACAATAACAGCTATCATTCTAGTATCTGTATGGCTCCATTTGAGGCTCTCTATGGTAGGAGATGTAGATCTCTAATTGGTTGGTTTGAAGTAGGTGAGGCTGCAGTAGTAGGGCCTGACTTGGTGTTTGATGCATTAGAAAAGGTTCAGTTGATCAGAGAAAGGCTTAGGGCTTCCCAGAGACGACAAAAATTGTATGTAGGAAAAAAATTATATATAGATATGTCGTTCCATTCAGAATTCTCAGTCGTTTTGGAAAGGTAGTTTAAGAGCTTGAGTTTCCTTCAAATTTAGCCTCAGTACACCCAGTGTTCGGTGTCTCATTGTTGAAAAAGTGTATTGGTGATCCAGCTATAGTTGTTCCCTTAGAAAGTGTAGATATTCAGAACAATCTTTCCTTTGAGGAAGTCCCAGTCAAAATTCTTGATCATCAAGTTCACAGACTAAGGAACAAAGAAGTTCCACTAGTCAAAGTTCTTTGGCGGAATCAGTCCATTGAGGGAGCCACTTGGGAAGCAGAGGTAGATATACGGACCAAGTACCCTCATCTCTTCTCTGTGAATCTAGATTCAGTACAAGGTACCAATCTTCTTAAGATTTTTTTTTCTCTATCATGCTCAGTTTTAGCCGCACCTTATGTTCATGTCAGTCGTGCATTTATTAATCAGTTCAATCATGCATTTCATCCATCAGACATATATATTCAGTATGTAAGCTCAATCCATCAGTTCCCTCAGCTTAACCAATTTCATTCGGGGACGAATGATCCCAATGAGGAGATATTGTAACACCCCGTATTTCCCTAGTATTATCTAAGTCCCAATACATGAGTATTCATGTATACAATTTTGAAACACTCATTATTCTTCAGTTTAGAGCCTACCATCTGTAGGAAATTCAATTAGCTTTCCAACGATATAAAATTTTCCCAAATCCAATAACCGAGTAAGAAGTTATGGCAATTGTAAGTTTTAGTCATAAAACATCATCATCTTAACCCTCAGCGCGTCGCGTAGACAGTCCAAATGACAATTGTCGATTTCCAGTGACTCCGCGATCATGGCGCATTGCGGAGCAGGTCAATTTCCCGTATGTCAATTTCCAGTGGGACTTTGTGATATTGGCACGTTGTAGAGGTGGCCAAAATGGCATCCCAAGGCTTACTGTGATAGCAGTGCAACGCGCCATCTATCCAGGTCCCATTTGTCCCTTTTCTAGTGGCTTGGTGCGATCGTGGCGCGTCATGCCAAGGCCAAAAATAGGGATGGTTAGTTTTTGGCTTCCACTTTTAAATTCGTTTAAGGGTATTTTGGTCTTTTTTCACGGTCCTAATTAACCTAAAACACGAAATTTAACCCCTAAACACCCTCAGTAGTCATCATTATTCAATTCTTCATCAAAATTAAAGATCCCGTTTTCAAGAACAAGAAACCCTAACTCTCAAGTTCAAGGCAATTTCTCAAGAACTCTCCATTCAACTCTTTAAATTCATCATCCTAGGTATGTTAGATGTTCATCTATGGATCCCTTTCATCCATGGAGTCTAAGAAACCCTTTTAAATTATAAAATTGTGATCTTTTCAAGTTATTATGTTTTAAATTATGATTTCATCCATGAATCTCCATGTACTATTGATTTTATACCATATTACCTTGAAATTATTGTTATTATTCAATCTTCCATGTTTTAATATTATTATTTACTGAATTAAACCATGATTTAATGCTATTATGACGATTTTATGATATTCCTACAAATTCCATGACATTCCTATGATTGTTTTAAATCATGAACTACAAGTGTTTGATAAAATACCTACAAGAGTGATTTCATTATTAAGAGCCTTCATGTTTTGATCTCCAAGTATTAGTGTTATTTTACTATAATTTTTTTGAGTCCTGGGGGTATTGAATACCCAAAATCCATAGCTGTTTATTTAGTCTAGTCTCAGTACATTACAGAACAGTCTTCAGAATATACTATGAGCACTTCAGAATAGTCCAATACCTGCCAGACTCAGAACAGACTAGTAGCTCAGTGTCTTTTAGTTGGGAGTAGGATTTAGCACCGAGTGAGTGTAGGGATAACGGCTTCCCCATCAGATAGGCAGAGTTATTAATAGCAGTCCCTATACTCCAGAACTACGTAGCCAGCATAGGATATGAGTAGTCGCCCGTCAGATTAGGCTTGACTATCTCGCAGGGGTCACCGGTCAGTTCAGGCTTGACAACCTTAGTTATTTGGACATTATATTAGTTTAGGGATCCACACAACCATTGTTAGTACCCGTGGCACGGTATTAATGCCCTTTCAGCTGGGATTACAGGTTGGACCCCGATTAGATCAAATTGGGGAATGTCAGTTAGATGATACCTCCTACAGTCTCACATATAGTCTCAGTTACAATCTCATTTTAGTTATTCAGTCTTACTGTTGTTTGACCAAAGTATACAGATTTTAGTCATTTCAGTATTTCAGTTTACAGATTTTACTCAGTTTATGTTATATGCTTGGTCATGCATCCTCAATATTTACAGATCTTCATGCATTTTCAGTACCTACAGATTCCATGCTCTTTACTCAGTATTTCTTGCCTTACATGCATATCCAGTTAATTATTAGCTTTGTTCATAAAACCGTGCACATCAGCCTACCTTATTTAGTATACCAGTATATTCAAAGTACTGACTGCATACCTTTTCTTTTGCCCTATGATATATTTTATTATAGGTTCTTACGCTCAGTTCCCGGCTCATGATTAGACTTATCAGATCCTCAGCAGTACCAGTGGTGAGTCCTATACTTCAAGGACAGGCTTATTTTATTTCATTTCTTAGATAGTAGTTAGTTGGAGTTAGTTGGGGCTTGTCCCATCAACTCATATTCGGTCAGTCAGTTTTAGAGGCTTTTCAGACACTACATTTAGCTATTCAAATTATTCAATTTTTAGTATTTTACCAGAATCATAAATTCAGTAGTTATTTCATTATTAAACCTTATGGTATGTCAGTATTCTTCTGTATTTATAATTTTATTATTCAATGCTCACAGTAGGTATCAGCTCATGGGTTAGCTTGTGGTCTCTCAGGACCGTAAGCACTGTGTAACAACTAGGGGGTAGTCTCGGGTCATTACAATTTCTTATTACTGCTTCTAGTCATGTATTAGTAAGTTTCTATTGATGTAATATTCATAATTCTTTGGTGATATTATAGTGTTGTGTAATTGTTAGAAAACATGACTATAGGTAAGGGTGTGCAAAAATCAAATCAACTGATAAACCAAACCAATAAAAATGTTATTGCTTTATTGTTATTGGGTTAACTGTTTCTTATTGGGTTAGTGGTATGGTCTGCGTACACTCTACCCTCCCCAGACCCCACTATGTGGGAATACACTGGGTATGTTATTGTTGTTGTGGTTGTTGTTGTTGTTGTGTGTGCATATATATATATATATATATATATATATATATATATATATATATATCTTATTATATCTTTCTCTTAATTTCTCTTTAATTTCTACAAATCAATAAACCTATTATTTCAATTATACAAACCCTTAATTTCTCTTAACAACATTTAGTTCAAATTTAAAGATTCTTGTAAATTAAAATACATCATGTAAGATTTTTGGTTGCAACTAAGATTCATTTTTTTATATTAGTTACTAGAGAAAATTGCAGGAAAGGTATCTTTTAAGTCTTGAATGAAGGATTAGTGACTTTGACCAACTTAAAGGGTCAAACATCATTAGGAAACTTGATTAGATCAAGTATTTTCAAAACTTTCTAATCTTTTTAAAAATACAAATCAATCCAACCCACACCCCTCTTCAATCCAAATCAATCGTCTGTCTCCTCTCTCTTTCGACAACTTCTCTCAACTCTCTCTCAACCAATAGTTCTACAAAATTTCTCCCTTTAATCCTTGGTGACTTCAACCTCCAGCGACAAATAGTCAGACTAGTTCCCTTTTAGCTTTCAGCCATCAATCGACGTGAAGACTTCTCCAGCGACAGCAACTTGGAGTTCTTCGTCGTCCCATTTCTTTTTTCACAGGTAAAAAATTATGAAGAAACAAAGAAACTTCAGCCAATTAGTCTTCTAGTATTGGTTAACAATTTTAATATTTCTAGATTAAATTTGAAATATGGACTTAATAAAACTATAATTTCTGACATTTCTTATTCTTGTTGTTGAACTGTTGATTCAAATTGGTTGGTGATTTTTTGTCACAGATGATGTTCTTAGTGTGTGTGTGTGATATGTTGGTGTTGCTGGATTTATTTGTTGTTTGTCTTGGTAAAAATAGTGTTGCAACAGATAAAACATCTGATGCAACAGATGAAATATCTGATACCGCAGATGAAAGTATCTAATGCAACAGATGAAAATATCTGATGCAACAGATGCAAATCTGATGCAACTATGAAAATTTGATGCAACAGATGAACAATCTAACAGATCATTCATCTATTACTACAGATGACTCTTTTGTTTGGAAGAAATCTAAAGAATATTGATCCAAAAGATAACTCATTTTGCAACGGATGAGTGATATGTTTCAACAGATCAATGATCTATTTTATTATTTCTAAAGGATTACTCATCCGTTGCAATGGGTTGGTTATATGTTGCAACATATAACCCACCTGGTGCAATAGATCAGTGATCTATTTTTACTATTTCTAATGGACTACTCATTCGTTGCAACAGGTTGGTTATATGTTACAGCAGATAACCTGCCAGGAGCAATAGATCAATGATCTATTTTTACTATTTCCAACGAATTACTCATCCTTTGCAACAGGTTGGTTATATGTTGCAATAGATAAACTACCTGGTGTAATAGATGAGTGATCTATTTTTATGGTTTTCAACGGATTACTCATCCGTTGCAACAGGTTAGTTAGATATTACAATAGATAAACTACCTGGTGTAATAGATTAGTGATCTATTTTTACTATTTCTAATAGATTACTCATCCTTACAATAGGTTGGTTATATGTAAAGATAACCTTCCTGGTGCAACAGATGAATGATCTATTTTTATTGTTTCCAATAGATTACTCATCCATTACAATAGTTTGGTTATATGTTGCAACAGATAAACTACCTGGTGCAATAGATTAGTGATCTATTTTTATGATTTTCAATAGTTTACTTATCCATTGCAACAGTTGATTATATGTTGTATCAGATAAAATACTTGGTGCAATAGATTAGTGATCTATTTTTATTGTTTCTAACAATTTACTCATCCTTTGCAATAGGTTGATTATATGTTGCAACAAATAACATACCTGGTGCGATAGATATGTGATCTGTTGGAACTGTTATTTTACTATTGTGCATGTTAAATTTATGGTTATCCTTTTTAATGATGCATTAATTAATTATAATCTATTTTATGTTCCTATTAATTTAAGATAATATGGCTCCCAAAATAAAAGAATCCGAATCAAGTCCAAGTAATGAAACAAGAAAAGCATGTCGACTACATCCACCACTCTATGAGCTTGCTTTTCAAGCGTTATCTCAATCAGGAGCAGAAGATAATGAACATGGGGAGAAGGAATGTTTTAAAAGAGATGATCAAATGCTAATAGCCCTTCCGCCGAAGAGTTGGTCAAAACCTTCAGCATTGATTGTTATCCTGTGAGAATGTAGTGCGATGGTGCCATAGATTTAATGGGTGATTTTGTGGTTAAGTTAGCCATGGGAGAATCTTTGGACTCCTTCAGAAAAATACTTTGAGAATAGAAATTGGATTCTTATTTTAGGAAAAGCTGCTTTGGGCAATATCTTGATTTATTGGAGGACAACAATGCTCGTTTCCAGATGAAAATGGTATATAATCTTCTCAAGCACAGGTTTATGTATGAAAACAAAGATAAGATGGATGAGGTGTGGCTAAATTACTGTGGCATGCCTGTTTGTTTTGGTTGGAAGGAGTTTTCCATAGTTATCGGACTAAAGTATTATCCTCCTTCTCCTTCTCAAGTTATACCTACTTTAACCCAAATAAAAACACCCCGCATACCCAAAAAGGCAAAGGTAAGTCGGGTGATCATGATGACCTAGTTTTCATTATTGGTCCAAGCTTCAAAACCAAAAATTTAACAGAAGTGTTGAAAGGTAAAGGACTTTCAAAGAAGCACAAACAATCATTGTGCTTGGTTTGGTTTGTACATAATATTCTTTGGGCGAGAGACATTAACAACAACATAAGCCTCGATTTAATAAATTTCTACGAGGATCTTGAGGCATTTAATAGCTGTACTTAGGGTTATGAAAGCTTCAAAATAACTGTCAAATATTTGTTGACTCCGTTAACGTCAAAGGTAGTCAACTAGGAGATCAAGGTGACATCTATGTTGACTCTGTAAAGGAAATAACATCTAAGAGGGGAGTCATTCCATCAAATAGGAGTTCATATCCATACACTCCATTGGAGATCAAGGTGCCTAAAAGGAGAAGGAAAGATATTTCCAAGGCATCACCAAGCATCGAAAAAAGTAAAATTACAACGCCTCTAACTTTTTCTTGCACCAAAATTATCATACTGCTCTGTTTTACCTAATTGAATTTGTCCCAATAGATGATCCATCAGTTGCAACATAAGACTTATCTGTTGCAACAAATGGACAATCTGTTGTATCTGTAAATAGAACTGATAATTCTGGCTTTCCAAGTGGATGTCATAACCAAAGCTACTGCTGAAGAGCATAATATCACAGTTGAATCCATTAACTTCCTCCAAAGAAGAAGAAGAAATTGAGCCTATCTGTTCGAGAGAACGGAAGAATTACCCATTTGAAGGGTTCAACATCGCGGACGAGGCTTCAAAAAAGCTAACAAAGTTGATCAATGACTATTCAAAATGGATTGTCGATGGGCTATTAAAGCATCATGCCGGAAGGTACATAAATCAACTTTAAAGATATTGATTTATATAATTCTTGTTGTAAGAATATGACATTAACACATATAAATCATCATGTAGAAAATAAAATGATGAATACTACAAAGTGAACGAATCGAGTCTTGGTTTTGATATGTTCAACTTTGTTGTTGCACATTCCGAAATAAAGAATTGGTTCAATTTGATGTCACAGCCACAAACTTGTTAGAATGATGAGGTTTAAATGCCATACATATTACTATTAATTAATACTTTATTTAATTGCATCTGTGTATTAATTTTTTGTCACATAATTTGAAATATTTGATAATATGTGCAGCACATCGATGACATTTTTTACTATCTCTGAAAGAAGGCCAAGTTCCAAACACCAGAACAATACAAATACATGATAGGTAATTGTTTGTACAAAGTTTACATCAATAATGCCTACGATAGGTATTGTCAACAACAACCGAAATTTTCCAAAATGAGGAATGCTTAATCAACATCATCAAAGGTTTTATCATTCCATCTATCTTACCTTGGCATTTGATCGATGAAGTGTACATTCCAATCCATTATGGTGATGAATTTCATCGGGTGTTGGTTGTCGTCATTCTAAAAAAGAGGCACATCTGAGTTTATGAGTTGATGTTACGAAGGAGACATTCCGAGACGTTGTCTAAGATACAAAAGATGGCCAAAATATTTCCTACTTACCTTGATATAAGTGGGTTTTTGGACCAAAAGGTTCATACTGATTGGTCGACGATTGAAGCATACCCGAATAAAATGGGTAATCCATTTGATGTACAATATGTTGAAGGAATTGCTCAACAAACCATTGGTATCCTGTAAGTATAAGCACCATGATTTAGTTTTATTTTATAAACTTCACAACGCTTATATGAACTGTAAGATATGGATTATCTATTTTTTTAAAACACAGAGATTGCGGTCTTTTTGTTACCGCTTACGCTGAGTATTTGACCAATGGATTACAAGTACCAAATGATGGACTTGATGTCGCATTACACTGCAAAATATATGCTTCTCTTTTATAGAAATACGGAGAAGCAAAAGCTCAAAAGCCTTATGCAAGCGACATTAAAGATCCACGATGACCAAAGCTGAATTTCGTAGCACCGGATGAAGAACAACTTGTCCATATTGATTAGATCTTTATATCTTGAGTCCATTAATGTAATAACCTATCCTCCTTGGTTAAAATTGTTGATTTATTTGTAGAGTAGATCATTTGTACACATAATAGTTTTTTACATTTCATGTATTTGTTGAGTTATTTCATGTAATTTCTGAAGGGTTCGATTTATTTTATGCTGTCTATGAATATAATTTAATCCTTAGTTTTGAACATGTTAATTGAAATGGAATACTAGATTCAAATATCACAACAGATAATATATTTGCTACAACAAACGACATATCTTATCAAATAGATTTAGACATATGTTGCAATATGTAGGTCATCTGTTGGAAATTATATAAACAAGTCTTCCTACTTTTTTGATTTATTCCAACAGATTACCTATCAGTTGCAACAGATAGATTAGATATTGTAATAGATTCTATATTTGTTACGACAGACAGACTGGAAAACATCTGCATAATGCAACAGATGACAAACCTATTCCAACAGATAATCAATCTGTCACAACAGGTATTATATCTGTTACAACAGATAGACAATTTGTTGCATTATAAAAATTTAACTTTTGCCAGACATAAAAATTATTGCCATTACATGTAAAGTGAAGTGTCTTGAAATAAAAAATTATTATCTTTTTCTTCTATGTCTTTGTACATATTCTTCTTTATACATGGGCTTCAACCATTTAGTTAGGTCATTTGCTCGAAATTATTTAAACAGGTCTTCCTACTTTTTGATTTGTTCCAGCAGATCAGTCGCAACAGATAGATTATATGTTGCAATAGATTGTATATCTGTTGTGATAGACAAATAAAAACATCTGCATAATGCAATAGATGACCAACCTATTCAAACAGATAATCAATCTGTCACAACAGGTATCATATCTGATACAACAGATAGATAATCTATTGTATTATTAAAATTCAACTTTTGCCATACATAAAAATTATTGTCACTATATGTAACGTGAAGTAGCTTGAAATAAAAATTATTATCATGCACGTCTCTGTCTTTGTACATATTCTTCTTTATATACGGCTTCAACAATTTAGTTAGTACCCCATAAGCCCAGACCTCTTGCATCTTTTCCATAACAGCAATGCACATATCCATCATTTCTGTGTCGATCAGAAAATATTCAATGTATGCAAACGAGTACGGCCCACACACTGCACTGGTTTTATTTTTTGAGAGTTGGATGTTCTTATTTTGACCTTCAAAAACCCATGATTCCTTCGTCAAGACTTTCGCCGATAAATGATCCATCAGCTTACTCTACGTCAATAACTTGGGGAATAACTTCAAGAGTGGTTGTACGTGGGTTAAAAAAGTGTCTTCATTGAAGATAGGTAAGTTGCAGTCATATACCTTAATCTTTCCCTCGTCGAGTAGTATCTCAACAATGAGAAAAATATTTGACTTTCACGTTCATAATTGCAAGGATTCTCTTTGCCTTGGTCCAGCTCTTGCCATGTGGATATCGCCTCTTTTCTCTAACATATTTAATCATGTCTTCATCCCATTCGAACGTAGAAACTAACTTATCAAATCTATGGCCACCGGGTCCAGATCGCCTGTGGAGATCATCGTACCTATCCTTCAAATTGTTGTAGAAGTTGAGGTCCATGATCCTATCGGCAATATCATAAGCATCTAGGAACGATAATTGCCTGCCCCTCATGAGGCAGAGAATTTCATCAACATACTGTGGTATAAGAAGACAATTTTTAAATAAGTTAGTAATTGTAAAGAATAAAAACATAGTGGAAAGATTCTGTTGAAGAGGATTTTCTGAATCAGTTCATAGATTACCCAGCTAACGCAACTTATGCAACAGATATGTATTATGTTGTAACCGAATACCAGATATTGCAATAGATTACATATCTGTTGCATAACTTCTTCTTCATGGAGTAGATAGGAAGACTAAGTTAGCAAAAGTAAACTTATATTGTCCACGTACCATTCATGCATATTTGTCATATTCATGAAGTCTTTGGCGGCAAATAAATGCATGGTGTATTCTTCTGGAACCTTCATCTTGTCATTCATGACTTCTTGCAGTTCTTTCTTATTTTTATAGTCAAGTGCTGCGTATATGTCCACCTTATTTAGCGGCCCTTAAACTTCAATAAGTCTTGGAGCGGGTGGAGTTGCAATTTTTTTTGTTTTCACAATGGAGAGTATTTGTCTAATGTTTTTTTTCGTCCTCCTAACCACCACTGTAGGAGTGTATGGCACCCTCAGCTTCTTGGATGGTATGACACCCCTTTTGGATTTTAACTCCTCGATAGCTTCAGCAATAGCCTCTAATTTTTGAAGGAGTTTATCCTCTCTGTCCTTGCATACTTTGTATTTTCAATAAGAACACGAGGGTAAAGATAGGTGAGAAGGACCATTGTAAGGGTGGGAGGGACCGGTGTAGGGGCGAGAGGGAACTGTGTAAGGGATGTTTTCAAATGTATTTATATTTTTTTGAGCACTAACATGCTCATAATCACGATCGGCAGCAGCAACAACATCAAGATGGCTGTCACCATCATCAACAACTCCACCAGTAACACCCCTAGAAGTAGCACCTGGATCTGTTATAGTAGGTTGGTAGTGAAAAGCTTCAACATTAGGCTGATCTTGCCTAACTGCTCTTCTTATGGCTGTTTCTCCAGCCAATTTCTTCTTTATTAACTCCACCGTTGGGTCTTCTTTTGTATCAATATGATCTTGAGTAAGAAAAGAAGTCATCCCCAACTCATGAATAGTAGGTACGATCCAAGGATGCACAACCTATAAAAAAAGACAAGAGGTATTTAAATCATATAATAATACTTTGCAGTCAGTTGGATTACATGTTAGCACAACCAACTTATGCAACATACAATCTAGCTACCGCAATAATTGATCTGTATGTCATAATAAATTGATAATATGTTACATCAGATTACCCATCTGTTGCATAATTTGTAGTAGATGGGTAATATATTGAGTCGGGTTCAGAAAACCAGAGAAATAGATGGTTAATCTATTGCAAAATATGTATCGTCTGTCGTAATTGATTACCCATCTGTTCTACCAGTTGTAGTTGATGGGTAATTTGTTGTAACGGATGACCCATACATCACAACAGATGGCACATCTATTTTAATATCTTTCTTTAAGGCAAATTATTTTAGTTAAAAGAAGACGTACTGCATTAGATTACCCATCTGTTGCATTATATTACCCATCTATTGCATAATTTACAGTAGATGGGTAATCTGTTAAGTCAGGTTCAGAGAATCAGAGCAATAGATGGTTAATTTGTTGCAAAATATGGATCTTCTGTCACAATAGATTACCCATCTGTTGCACCAGTTGCAGTTTACGAGAAATCTATTGTAATGAATGACTCATATATTGTAACAGATGGCACATCTATTTTTAGTGTCATTGTAAAGAGATTCAATAGAGATTGGACTAACTTTTAGGGTGCATTGGACTCTAAGAAGGCCTTTGAACCCTAGCACTGCATCTAGCAAGAACGGAAATCCAATATAGTTATTTACCTAGCCCAAATTTATACAGTTCGGTTGCTCGGGATGATGATTATACGCCAGAAGGTGCGGTAGGAGAATGACTTCGAGGGAAAAATGGGTGATCGATGAAAGACTATATCATCTGAGAGCTAATTAAAGAGGATACATAGGGTAGAAAGTAACTTCTAGCAAATCTAGCTGATGAAATTATCTTAAAACATGAGAAATCTATATGAAGTACAAATATGAAATTGTATCTGGTAATGAAAAATCCGTCTATTGTTTCTCTAAGAGAAAAATAGTGCAAATGGTCATTTTCTAGGGAGCTGTGTCTAGGTAGCGTTGTCGGAATTATCACCTAGATTCTAGATAATAGCAGAAGACGCATCCTTACAAGAATCTAGAGTTGAAATGATGTACAGTAAGTCTAGAAAATTTACGCCAACAACAACTGCAGTTAAACTAAGGAATCTACGTGAAGGCAACAACTTTTGAATTTTTAAATTGCATCCTATGCCTTCTTGTTTGTAGTTTCGATTAGGTCCACCGTTGTTGACCTGATCGGAACCACAAACAAGATTTAAAAATAGTTTGAGTGTCATTACATTCTTAGCAATATAGTTTAATTGATTGTGTTTTCTTGCCTTAGCATTCTTTCAACATATCTTGGAGAAGATTAGAGGCTTGTGGTAGTATGTGAATTTCGATAATTTTCAAGTTTACCTCCAGCTTTCCGATTTGGTATTCAAGCTTGTTGTTTCTATCGTTGATGTTGGTACAAAGTTTCTGATCTCTTGTGAGCTCGATCAGGAACACTATCTTTGAAGTTGTGGCATTGTAGAAGCCCTTCAAAACACTTTCTTCAGAAGCCTTAAAGGATACATGTAGGGTCGCTGTGTATGTTTTTAGGTCAAAATGTGTTGATGCACACTAAAGATGTGGTCTCAACCGTTGAATAGCTCACTTTTATCGAGCTTTGCTCAATGCAGCTTGCTCAACCAACCTTCAAGGGATTTGGTAAATTACTAAGTAAGGAGTTACATAATGTTTGATCTAAACCGACTCTACCAAGCCTATCAAATGTTACGTAACTCCAGGCTCATTACCCTATAAAAAAACTTTGCCTGAGTTAGTGGAAAAATCAAACGAGCTCAATCTCTTAGCCTTTCTGTTGATCGCTCTTCTCCAATATAGATAACAAGATAGCCGCCATGCAAAAGTCTACACCGTCAGCTAAAATGTTTGCCAGAGCAAAAGTGGCATTATCAACTCCTCTGTCTTGCACAAGCATTTGAAAAAAAAAATTTAACTCCTCTATCTTGCACTATTGAGCAATGGTCAAGGGCCACAGAAGAACAATATGAGCTGAAAAAGGTGAGAAGATAAAAAGGTGAGGAATAGGAAGGACAAACTGAATGCTAGATTTAGTTCATATTTGTTTGGTTTGTTAAACAAATAAAATGTGAATGCAAATGAAAATATTTCCTCCTTTTCGTTTGAAAATATTTAGTTCATCTTCAGTGTGCATCAACACATTTTGACCTAAAACAAACACAGCGACCCTCTATGTATCCTTTAAGGATTCTAAAGAAAGTGTTCTGAAAGCCTTCTTCAATGCCATAACTTCGAAGGAGAAATTATTCCTGATCCAGCTCACAAGAGATCAGGAACTCTATACCAACTTCAAAGATGGCAATGAAAATATTGAATACCAAATCAGTAAGCTGGAGGCAAGCTTAAAAATTATCGAGATTCACATACTACAGCAAGCCTCTAATCTTCTCCAAGAAATGTTGAAAGCAATCTAAGAAAAGAAAACACAATTAATTAATCTATATTGCTAAGGAATGAATGGCACTCAATCTGTCTTTAAATCACATTTGTGATTCCGATCAGGTCAACAACAGTGGACCTAATCAAAACTACAAACAAGAAGGCATGGATGCAATTTAAAATTCAAAAATTGCCGCCTTCGCTTAGATTCCTTACTTTAACTGCAGTTTCTGTTGGTGTAAGTTTTCTAGACTTACTATACATCATTTTAACCCTCGATGCCCGTAAGGCTGCTTTCTTGGTCTTCTGCTATTTTCTATCTAGGTGATAATCTCGACCACGCTACCTAGTCGCAGCTCCCTAGCAAAGTATCCATCTGCATTATTTTTATTTCGGAGAGACAATAGACGAATTTATATTACCGGATACACTTACATATTTGCACTTGATTTAGATTTCTCATATTTTAAGATAATTTTATCAGCCAGATTCGCTAGAAGTTCGTTGTTACCCTATGTCTCTTCTTTAATTAGCTCTCAGATGATATAGTCTTTTATCAACTCCCCTTTTCCTCGCAGGCATTCTCCTTCGGCTCCTTCTAGCGTATAATCATCTTCTCGATCAACCCTTTCATATAAATTTGGGACAAGGGAATTTCTATTGGTGTTTCATTCTTATTTGATGTAGTGCGAGGCTTCGAAGACCTTCTCAGAGTCTAATGCACACTTAAAGTTAAGTCCAATCACTATTGGATCTCTGGAATGACACCAAATATTGATCCCTTCTCAAAACTTGACACGCATAAACATAAGCAACAACCGTCAGTAATTTGTAATAGAGTATCTGCTCCATCTTCATGGGGCCCTTAGCCATATCAATTTAAACCCATCAAACTTAATTGTACAATGCAGCATCTTGTTTGAATGATCAGTGCGTAATCGATTAAAAACTACATTCACAAAAATATTATACTTTGTGTATGTTTTCCCGATGACCTTATCAGTAATACTTAACTCCCACACATGAAAGTGGATCCATCCATCTGCCCGCAACTTATTCTTCCTAGCTCATCTATGGCTTAAATTGAATAAACAGATGACTAGCAAGTTGCAACAGATACGACATCTATTTAAATTGTAAAATAATTGCTGACATCTGTTACGACAGATGATCAATCAGTTACAACATATGATATATCTATTGGAAAAGAAAATAGATATATTCATCTGTTGCAACAGATTGTCAATATGTTGTAAGTTATCTGACAGATGGAATATATTTTGCAACAGATTACCCATCTGTTAGATTTATTTTAAAGTAATTTTTTTTTCTTTCCAAAATACAATAAAAGATAAAATATTGTATTTAGATCTGTTTTTTTAAATTTACATATTCAAAAAGTCACCTGTTTTATTTAATTAAGGGATATGAACAGTCGTGACTTTTTGTTTGACTAACCCCTTCCAATTCAATCATTTATAAATAGGTCCCTCCTTACTCGTTCATTCTGCTACATTTACAAATATGGATGATCTAGATTCGTACAAGAAGATGCATATTGAGTCCTTGCAGCAACTTCAAAGGTAGTTTGATAAACTCTAGAGGGATTTGGAAGAATTCAGAGTAAGGCTGAGGAGTGCCCTGCTGCTGCCGGATGAAAATTGTCCAGACAATAATAATAGTAATAATAATAATAATAGTAATGATAATAACAATAGTAGTAATAATAATTAGGTTATGTTTTTTCTTTTTGCGTATGTATAATTTTCCTCCTTTAGTATATGAGATCTACCCAAGGGATTCAAAAATCTATGTTTGGTGGTCGACTTTGAATTTTTAATTCTTATTTAGTATTTAATTATCAGTTTGTTTATTCCTTATTCTCAACATGTCGATGTTACAACAGATGATATATCTATTGTCACAGATGAGTTATCTGATGCAACAGATATAAAATCTGTTGTCATAACTCAATAAAAATGGTTTTTGGAAAAAACTAATTAATAATAATAATTTGAAAAATCATGACTTATCACAATATTTCTTAATTTAATTAAAGTCATAACTTTTCATAGTAATAAAAAATATAATTAATAAATAGAGGTGAAAAATTAGATTATATGTTGCAACAAATAGATTATTTAAGGAAATAGGTTCTCTATTTATCATAACAGATGGTATATTTGTTGTTACAGATGAGTTATCTGATGCAACAAATATAAAATTTGTTGTCATAACTCAATAAAAATGGTTCTTGAAAAGAACTAATTAATAATAATAATTTGAAAAGTCATGACTTATCACAATATTTTCTAATTTAATTAAGTCATAACTTTTCACAGTAATAAAAATGTAATTAATAAATGAAGGTGAACAGTCGTGCTTTTTTGCCACTTATTCAAATTTAATCCTTTATAAATAGATCCTCCCTTACTCATTTGTTCATTCAACTACGCTCTATTTATTTATTGCATCTTGTCTTTCATATTACACCTTCCACCAGTTTCTCTTCCCTGACTCAGGTAAGTTTTTTTCTTGCCAATTTAAAGTATACGTTGTATTATCTTCAGATATTCTTATCTTTACTTTTGTTTTTACGTTTTTTGTCAATTCATATGTGATCTAGATATGGGTGATCCAGTGTGGAACATTGCTTTTCTACAAGACGCCGTGAATGAACTTCGGATGCAGGTTCGTGACCTGCAATGGGAACTGAGAGTAGTTAGAGCAAGGATGCTCCGTGAGATCTGACGGCTGAGGAGGGCCTTGCTGCTACCTATGGAAGATTGGGATGATGATGATGATGATGATAATGCTAATAATAATAATAATTATTTTTTTTTCTTTTAGTCTTGTCTATGTATATGTAGTTTTATTTGTTTTAGTTTAATAAAAAAATTATGTTTGATCAACTTTGACGTTTTAATTCATATTTAATTTTCATTCTTTTTATTACCTTCTCAACAAACATGTCGACGATTGGACGTAAGGAGTAATTTTGAATCCAATAGGAATAGCAAGATTTATCTGTTGGGTTTGTGGCAGAGGCTGATTTGCGTTATTCCAAATAGATTACTCATATGTTGCATTAGATACGCAATCTGATGCAACAGATAACTAGTCTGTTTCAATAGATAACTAGTCTTTTGCATGGTTTTGACGTTTTAATTCATACTCCCTCCGTCTCAAATTATCCGTCTCAAATTGAGATAACACATTGATTAAGAAAAATATTTAATAACATGCCTAGTTTATCATAATACCTCTATTAAATGATGTTTATATTTTAATTTGAAGAAAAAATGATTAATGCAAAGGGTAAAACATGAATTTTTTTATGTCTTCTTGATTAATGAAAAAAGACAAGTAAAATAAGAAATCAAATTAAAAAATTTGAGATGGGTAATTTGAGACGGAGGAAGTATTTAATTTTCATTCTGTCTATTATATTCTCAACAAACATGTCGACGATTGGATGTAAGAAATAATTTTAAATCCAGTTTGCATAGAAAGAGTTGAAATACATTGGTTATCTTTTGGGTTTGTGGCAGGGGCAGATTTGTGTTATTTTAAATAGATTAATAATCTATTGCAACAGATAAGGACGGGTAATTTGAGACAAAGAAAATATTTAATTTTCATTCTGTCTATTATCTTCTCAACAAACATGTCGACGATTGGACGTAATGAATAATTTTGAATCCAGTAACAATAGCAAGAGTTGAAACATAATGGTTATCTATTGGGTTTGTAGCAGAGGCTGATTTGTGTTGTTCCAAACAAATTAATCATCTATCGTAATAGATAATCAGTCTGATACAACGGATAATCAGTCTGATACAACAGATAATCAGTTTGATACAACAGATAACTAGTCTGTTACAATAGATAAATCTTCTGTTGCAATAAATTACTCATCTGATGCACCAGATGAGCGATCTGTTTAAATTGTGGGCACTTATGTTGGATTCATGATCAGGTTCTATCCATTACTGGAAAAATAGCAGTAACTGTGTATCCAGATAACAAATTTGAATAAAAATCATAATTTCACGTACCAAAGTCACCTATGAAGTAATGCCAAAGTGGAAATTGATGTAGGAAATAAAATTCGACCTAAGAAATTGGTCAGATAGCAGCAGTAGCGGTAACAACAACAACAACAATGGTCGATAAGAAGAAGATGAAGATGATAATGAAGCAGAAGATGATGAATAAAGCAGTAGCAACAATGAATAACAATAATCGTGAAGAGAGAGAAAACAACAACGGATGAGAAGAGAGAGAAACGCACCTTTTTCCCTTCATTTCCTGTTATATTAACTAACATTTGGATCAAAGTGTAAATTAAAAAACTTGTGGGTTATTTTCAAACTTCCTCAATTTTCTTAATCCATAATAAAGTAATTGTCACCTCCACTTAATAATTAAGACTTGTGTCACCTACATCTCATTTTAAAAACTCTTTTGTCACCTATAGCTCAAAGCCCCTAGTTATTACTATTTTTATTTTGAGTATTTTCTTATCGAAACCCGAACCGTTAAGGACTAAAAATCGATAAATCGAAAATCGATAAGAAATATCTTATTGGTTTGGTTATTGGTTTAGCATATTTAAAAATCAAAAATCGATAATCCAAATCGATAATATGTCAAATTGAATCGAACCGACCGATGTACACCCTTACCTATAGGAATTAATCTCAAATAACTATTCAGTGTCTATGTTTTGTTTGTTATAACTTTGTTTCGCTGTTATTTAGGGCCATGTTTAGGTGTGTTCGACTCTTTCTTTTTTTGTTTGTTCCGCTATTTTTCTTGTATGTGACATGTATCATCAAGTGAGGTTTTGAGATGTGAAGAGTTGCCTCGGGAATATAGGGAGGGTGGTCTATTCCTTTTCAATTTAGTTTTTTTTTTAAATTATTCATTTGATATGTAATAATGTCTTGTAATTTGTATACACACTCTTATGTAATAATAAAATTCTGGGGTGCTTGTGGGGGCGGGGTTTATACGTGTTTTCTGTGATTATGTGAATCACTTAGGCAAACATAATTTAGGACAGTTAATCAATTTGTTTGTCACATAGAAAACATGTTTTAGAATTAATAATTAACTTTACATATTAAATCAACTTTGAACATGTCAAATTGACTTATAATGCGCTTTCAGAATGTTTAAATAACATTTTAAACAATTAAACTTTATTTTTCAGCCTTTAAAACTATTTTCGGAAAAAAAACAATTTTTTCAGCCTTTAAAACAATTTTCAGCAAATAAAACAGTTTTTCAACCTTTAAAATAGCTAGTCCGATTATACGTGTCTTGCGTGTGTACCTTACTTCAAAGAGTTCAGTTTTATAAAATTACTTTGATATCTTGATTAGTAATTGTCTATAAAAAATATATGATAATTTATTTTTGTAGACGTACTAAAATTTTAGAAAACTTATATCAAATCATAGAAAAACTTGTCTTGCAATCATAGATACAATAAATATTCTGCTAAAAACTTCTTAATCAACAATTATATATCATGAATACATGATAATTTATTATTATAAACTTCAAGAATATACTAAAATTTTAGAAAACTTACCTTAAATTAGAAGCAAATTTATTTTTTTATTCACGGATATTATCAAAATTATAAACATCAAGAACTAAAATTTTAGAAAGTTTACCTCATATCATAAGTAAATCTATGAACGACGATAGCAAAGAAAAATCTAATTTGAAAACTACATTGTGGATGTATTGTTGTAGAAAGGAAGGATTCTCAATTTAAAAGTAATGTTTAGGTTTAGTTTTATTTTCTTTCTCCCGATATTTTTAATGTCCTTTGTCGATTTAAATTTGTATTTATTTGATTTTATCAATTAACCTTTGTTATATTTTTTATTTTTAGGTTTAGTTTCTTTATACTTTTTTTTATATCCTTTTTTAATTCAAAATATTCTTTACTTTTATTTAATTTAACAAATTATATGTAAGGTAGAATTTTAATTGATTTAGAACTATTAAATATTATGATTTCTTTCCTAACTTAAATAAGGACTTTAATTAATTTCAAAGTCCTATTGACAATAATTTGAGAAAAATAGTGAAAAGATGATTTTATCTAAAGGAGAAACTTTTAATGAACTACAAAAAGTTCAAATTACTTTTCTAAGGATCTTTCCACTTTTATATTAGAGATTATATATATTATAAATTAGAGATTAGAAATACATATTAGAAATTAGAGATAATACCACCTCAAAATTGCATAACCAGTTTTATAGCAAGAAATTTTTACTCATCACATCTTATTTATTTAAAGTACTTTGTTACTTGATCTCCTTCTTACATAAAATTTACTGTCATTAATTTAATTTAATTCAAAACAAACTGCACTATTGAAAGTTTTTGTAATTTTTCAAAAATAAAGTTCTGTGCTTTTCAAAAAAGTACGAACCTTCTATTTTTTCCAAAAATAAAAATTAAAATACTCCTAAGATTATTTCTTTGTCTCTTGTGTTAATTCTCCAATTTTAGGATTTCTTTTTCCATTTTAATTAAATCTTTCCTTTTTTAATTGAAAACATGGAAATACAATTAATTTTTTTCCTATATATTTAAGAACTCTTGTTAATATTAAATATAATAGTATAATAATCGGAAAAAATAAGTAAAAAACGATTTTGTCTATTGCGAAAATTTTTAATGAAGGGTAAAACGTTCAAATCACTTTTCTAAGGGTCTTCACACTTTTAATATATTATAGATATAGATATAGATTATAGATTATAGATATAGATTTTTGGCAACATTATAATCAAGTGTCAACATTTAAAAAATTATTTTCAGAAAATACAAAATTATTTTCAGCAAATGAAAAATCATGTTTAGCAAATACAAAATCAGTTTTAGTATATTTTTTATTAATTTCAAGCAGTATAAAATTTTATTTTCATCAATTAAAATTTAATCTCAAGCTCTTAAGTGATATGTTTCAGCAACTAAAATTAATTTTTAGCTTTAAGTACATCTTTAGCAATCAAAACTAAGTTTTTCAATATTTTAATATTATTTCCAGCCACTAATTCTCAACTCTCAACATGTTTCACTAATTTTGGTATATTAGAATCAACCGGTGTTATGCTTATCTAAAATTTTCAATATGCCCATTTTTATTCTTGACATTTTGTATTGGCTACCGAAATACCTATTTGGCATTTAAGTATCATGCCTATAGGTCTAATTACACAAATGAACCAATTGTTTTTAAGCATGCTAATCACTTAACTAACCTCCAATTAATCAAGAGGCTTGTTTGAACATTATGTGCTATGTGCTTGTTCAATGTGCTTGTCCAATGTGCTTTGATTGACGCACTTTGAGTCTAACTAGGAAGCCTAATTTTCTTTGTCTAGATCTCCAAATTCAGAAATAGAAAAGTTCAATGCCTCTTGGATATTAGGTTGGGACGGTAGGCATGTTAGGAAACGCTAGTTTTATCCTATTTTTTGTAGAACGCCTTTAGTCTTAATAACTAAACTAGGTAGGGATAGGTAGACTTTTGGAAATGATGAAAGTTGATCCGAGCTGATTCGACAATGCAACATACGACATTGTCTCCTGTTAATAAGTCAGGTGCTCATCCGAATAATAAAATAATAATTTCTTATCCAAACTTTAGAATTAGTCGTCTCTTATTTAGTAAATAGTTTATTATATTGATCGTGTCCCGTCTGTCTTCTTAATTACATGTTTATTTGCTTTACCCCTTAGATAATTAGTAGAAAAAAAAAACTAAATCAAGTTGAATGTCTTGTTCATTTGTTATTCTTTCACTTGGTTACTATTAAGTTAATAAACAAGTGACCTTTGCTTATCACATAGAATCCCCATGTAAAATACGAATTCGGATAGAAACCACATTTGTGGACCTCAAAAGGTGCCTAACACCTTCCTTTTGCGGCAATTTAAATTCTTACCCAATTTCTGGTGAAGTAGACTAATTAACTAGTTCTTAATTATCCAGAATGGTGCCCTAACACACCTTAATTCATTAAGTGGTGACTCTTCAGTCTTTAAAAATCTTTAAAAAGAGTTAAGTCGAATCCCGATTTTTGCGAGAAACATTAGGCACAACAGAATGACGACTCTGCTGGGGAGGGGACTCTTCACTCATAATTGACATTTGCTTAGTGGTCTATTCTGAGGTACCACATCTCACCTACCAATAATGACAACACATTGAGTTTCGACAAGGAATGAATGGTATCAACCTTTAAGACAGAGCTAGATTTGAACTTCTCGTGAACTCTTGCAGATGAAATTCGAGAGCAGGCGCTACTTTATCACACCACTCTTTTATTTTGACTTTGGCAACATTGTTATGGTGGAAATCTAATGTGCCAACCATTCTAGCTATTGATAAGATTTATTTGGTCAACTAAAACTGTGAATATTGCTTTGATCAATAATACATTGATCCAATGTCTAGAGTTTGAGGTGCTTTGCTAGACTTGCCTGCTTAATTAACAGAGAATGCTACAGCTACTTCAGATATCCCAGCTTTTGATGTGGTGCTACTTCACCATCCATATCACGACCCATATCACCTTGGTTTATAGTTCAGTCAGCACCTGTCGGCTATATATTGGTGCCTATAATTTTTTTGGAGCAATTAATGAAGAATCAAATTATTTTGGATGCGAGAATAAAAAATTAGAGGTGGGGTAAAAACCTATGTAGGATATGTAATTCGATAAACGGTGTGGGGCATTCGGACCCCTCTTGATAATTTTCAGAGCCGAATAATGACTATGATAGATGGTGTCCAAGATCCAGACTTAAGCACACTCACCGCTGAGTTAGTTGAGTTAAAAGATGTTGTAAAGGTACTTTCTGAGAGATAACTCCCGATAGTACAACCTCTACCACTATGATATTTAATGATTTTGTGGTAGACGTATAGGTCCTGGACTTTTATACCCAGGCCCCGGTTGATGGGGGTGCAAGTAGGGAGATAGATGAGGGGATCGAGGAAATGAAGGACAATTTGTAGCCCCATAAGAAGAGAAAAACTATGGATAAGAGTAGGGGTGGCAATTTCAACTCATGTTTGTGATAAGAGTTCATTTAACCCATATTTAATGAATTGGATCACTCATATTTCAAATGGTTAAATATGGACTTCAACTCATTTTAAAAGTTCATACAAATATGAATGAAATGGGTAAAATATGGGTACCCATTTAAACACAGAGATCACTCACCTATGCTTAAAGTTTCAGTTTTTTTTCTTTTCTAGTTTCTTTTCTTCTTCTTTTTTTCTTTTTTTTCCTTTAATTTACTTTTTTTATTTTTCATTTTTTTTATTTTTTTTACACATTCCTTATAATTTCTTTTTTTCTTTCTCATTTTTTCATCTATTTTTTTATTTTTATTTTTTTTTCTTTGTATTCTTTTTTTTTTCGCTTTCTCCTTTCTCATTCTTATTTCATCATTCATATTCGCTTGAGACCTACATGGGTTGATAAATATAAGCTTCTAATTATCCCATTTAGCCTATCTAATTCATAACATCTCTTATTAATTAAATATAATCCATAGTCTCACTCCTTTATTATTATTTTTTTCTATTTTTTTTCTTTTTCTTTTTGTTTTTTCTTTCCTTTTTCCTTTAATTTACTTTTTCTTTTTCATTTTTTCCACTTATTTTTTACTCATTTCTTTTACTTTTTTTCTTTTTTCTTTTTCATCATTTTTTTCTTTTTCAATTTTATTTCTTTGCATTTTTTTTTGTATTTTCGTTTCCCCCTTTTTCATTCTTGGTTCGTCATTTTTGTTATTTTTCTATTTTTTTATATTCTTTTTCTCATTTTTAGTTTGTCATTGCATTTTATATTTTTTTACTTTAAATTTATTTGTATCATACTATATATTTCAAATAAATTTATTATTTGTATTTGAATAGTTTAATTGTCAATATGTGTAATTTATCATTTGTATTTATTAAAAATAAGTATATGAATTAAAATCAACATGGGTTGTGGTGCAGTGGATGAAGTTGCTCCATCCTTAACCAGAGGTCAAGGGTATAGCCCTGGTTATGGAGAAAACTCTGTTGGGAGTGCTGCCACCTTAATGGGCCCTGCAACGCCCGATCCGGATTAGTCGAGGCTCCAATGCAGGCGCCGGACACCGAATGAAAAAACAAAAAAAAAATATGAATTAATTATATTTTCTTGGGACTAAAATATATATGATTGAGGATCCACATAGCCCTCGAATAATAAATGTTGGGTGAATATAAATGAATATATGCTTATGGTATTTTCGTTATTATAAAAAAAAAAGGAAACCAAAAATGAAAAAAAACAAAAAATTATAAAGAGAGATAGAAGTTAGAGATAGAAGAGAGAAAAAAAAGTTTGAGATAGAAGAGAGAAAAAAGCATATAAAAAAATTGAAGAAAAAAATATAAAAAAAAATCAAAAAGAAAAAATAATGAAAAAGAAGAAAAGGAAAAAGAAAAAAATGATGGTGAAAAAAAATATACTGAGTGGTTACAATATTTTAGTCATCATCCATAATTTATACTCGACTTAACCATGTTCTTCGAAAATCAAAAAATATAAAACATAAAATCCAACCAAAAAAGAAAAATATGAGAAAGAACTAAAAACAAAAAATAAAAAATAGAAAAAAAGGAAACTAAAAATGAAAAGAAAAAAAAAAAAAGAAAGAGAAAAAAAGGGTAGAGGGTAGAGATAGAAGAGAGAGGGAAAAATGACAAAAAAAATGAAAAAAGAAAACTAGAGGCTACATATGGAAGAGAGACAAAAAAAAACTAAAAAATACAAACTAAAAATGAAGAAATGAAAAAAAAGTCAAGTTGATATAATATAGAAGTTTTAAGTTTTTGACTTAGGAGTTAAAGTGGGTTGAAACCATTTTTAACCAATCCATATTTGACCAAATCCATATTTATCCATATTTATATGGGCGGATTACAATCTAAACATTTTTGCTTGATCTATATTTAACCCGTCCAAATCTAATCCAATCCGCCCGTTTGCTACCCTTAGATAAGAGTGAGAAGAATAAGAAGGATAAGAAAGGACAAAAGAGGATGGATTAAAGTGGCATGACGACCACAACTGTTGAGCCGGAGATGAACTTTGAGATACATATTTTAAAGGTGATTGAGGTCCCATATACTAGTGTCACCAGTGCTACTGTAAATAATGTGATTGAGAGTGGTAGGGGCATAACGATTGCCTTTTTGATGATATTTTTAAGTGCACTAACCGCCACCATTGCCTAGTTGAGTAAGAGTTCCATGACCGCTGGAGTAGAGAAGCATAGAGGTTCCATTTGTGACCCCATTTGACCAGAATATGACAAACGTCTAGTGTGTCATAAGTATATCTCCTACCCAAGTGTTACTGTGTTTATCCTATTTCGTGTAACGGTGATGCAAGTTAAGAAAGTGCTAATTGCGTAGATGAATTTCAACTTGACATAAAAAACGTGAAGTATTTCAAGAGAGTATGGAAAGCCAAGGATCAACATAATAGAACATTAACATGATATTTTAGGGTCCTTCTTAGTCATAATATGATGCACATTAAATCAAGGGCATTTATGTATTTTCATATATTAGCTTACCCTAGAAGTATAAATATAATATGATGAGCATATTTTAGGTTAGACTACATTTTTAGATTGAACACTCTTTGATGAGTTTATGGGTTTATCCCTTTGTCTCTACATTGGATCTCTCTTGTATCTTTTGGTAAGATTATTCATGTATGAGTTCAATTCTATTCTCCTTTGAATTAATCATATAATTATTTGTTCAAATTAGAGAATAAATCCATCTATGCAATTAGCACTTTCTGAACTTGCAGCATTCTCCCCTTGTCGAAAAGAATTCTACCTCGAATTCAAACCTTGCAAATCATAGAGGGGAGTTAGTACTCAAGCCAAAAATAATCTTTCAAGTAAGTTACATACCACTCCCCAAAAGACACTTTTGTGATAGAGCCAAGAATCATGTAGTTCCCTAAAAATCAACTTTTCAAACATAATATCAAGAACTTCACTCAAAAACATATCATAATCATAAAAAAGGATAAAGAAACTAATAATTTTACACATGAGAACTTTCAAGTTAAAACTAGTTCTTCAACAACTTGAACCAAATAGTTCCTTAATTCACAATTTAATTGTACTCTTCTAACCACATGATTAAGAGAACTAACAATATCATCCACAAACATTAAATAAAAGTATGCATTTCTGGAATCAACCACAAACATCAATCTCAAATTTGTCTTATATTTCTCACCTTGTAACTCACAACATAAATCAAATAGCAACACCAAAGAATTCTCACTAATCACAACAAAGTTGCTACTATAACGGTCTAAGGCATAGAAATTTACCTTAAGGGCTTCAGAAAGTCCAAAAATAAGCACTAGCCATTCAAAAAAAATCATTCTTGAATTTAGAAAGCAAAGATACCTCAAATTTTCATATGATTTTCACATTTCAATCGGGACATTGCATGTGTAATAAACCTCCAGGTTATTTCCTTAATTTTCATATGATTTTCACATTTCAAGCCTTTCCACAATAGCTACAGTTATTTATGACTTGACGGAACTGTCAGTTCGGTTATCGTGCAGTTTAATTGAGTTTTAGGCTTATTTTTCTGTTATAGAGCTATTGTTGTTAAGGAATTGGTCTCGGACCAAAACTCCTAGTAAACAACCTCAGATGAGAATTTTCACAGTACCATCAGCTTCAAAATGTTGGTTTTAGGCTTGGGGTACCCTTTGTTCAAGTCCTAAGACTTTTAGACTCATTTTGGGCTATTGGGTGGATTCTATGAAAAATAAAACTATAGGCGTGGGACCCATAATTAGTCAAAATGATATTGGATGGAAGTTTTGATAGTTTCATTAAGTCTAAAATATCAAATTTGGTATGGTAGTTTGTTTGTTTGTGCGCATGAGGTTTTGACTGAATCCGAGCATCCGATTGGAGTCTATTTGGACTTAAAGAAATTTGATGCCTCAAGTTGCTGGTACAGCTGCTTAAGCGTCCAAATGACTGATTAAGCAATAGTCACTTTAGTGATATTGAGCAGCTTTAGTGGCCTTGGTTAGCTGGCTGAGGACTGCTTAAATGCTCTTTGTCCTCTTTAGCGGACGTTGCTTTAGCGGATAGGATACCACTTTCGCTGCCTCCACCTTTCCTTACCAAAATGCTTAAATAGACATGTGTTGCTTAAGCGATCTAGTGACCGTTTTAGCAGCACCCGAGGTATTAAATCCCCCCTTCTTCGCCCGAATTTTCTATTCATTTCTTAACCCATTTCCCCTTATTTTTGAGAGCTTAGAGCATGTAAAATATGGGGAATCATGCATTGAAGCTAAAGGTAAGTTAGACCAACACTCCTTGGTCATTTTCCATTATTTTTTCCATTAAATTCTGCCCTAATTCATTGTAAATTCATAAAAATTAGGTCCTTAAATCCTTAAACTGTAGGGGCTGATTTGGGACCTATTTGTTTCCCGTTTGTGCTCAATTTTATAGTACATATTCCTTGTCGTTCGAGGGACATCCTAATAGATTTAATTTTGAATTCTATTTACAGGCCGTACAGGCTTGTTCTTGGCCTAAATTTTGGCCCGACCTTTTATATAGAAATATAGGTCATGTTTTACTCCTAATGACATATAGATTATTATTTTGATAGAGTGGCAGTGTTTCGGGATCATGAAGCAAAGACAAATAATTTGTGCATGATTCAAGGATTGTGGTTTGGCATCAAAGTAGGCTTTAGTCTACTTTTCCTCATTTATAGAGTGCATGTTAAGTAGGGATGGTGGGATATGTTTTTGACTAGTATACCATAGCTTAGACTACTTTCGAAGATTGGGGATAGAAAGGGTAGCCCGACCCTTAAGATTAAATACTTGTTACAACTATAGAATCATATCACCTTAGGATATAGGCATGTTAACCGTAGTTCGATGTTAAGGATATTTTAATATAAGGTTTATTATTTGACTTAGTAAAATAATACAGGGTCACATACGGGGAGCAACATCAAGATGCACAGCCACATACGGGGTCACATAAAAAAGAGTAGACCCTGAATTAAGCAAATAATACATATCACAGGAGAAAATTCTTAACATACCCGTGACAACATTGAAAGACGCCTCAGAATCCTGGCAAGTATCAAGTACATACAAGCGATTTCGGCCAGCGCTGGTTCTAGAAACAGAAGCAGAGGCAGACTTAGCACCCTTCGGTGTGGGAGTAGATAAAGTAGGAATAGGGGCCCTATTGGCCCAAGAAGCTGCTAAAGAGGGGTACTCACACTATATGTGCCCGATCTGACCACAACTAAAACATTTTTTCTGCCTCTTCTCACACTGACCACGATGACTCTATCCACAAAAATTGTAAAGAGGGTGGGGTAGAGCCGAATAGGCACCATTAGCCTGGGATTGGGTACCCTGTGCTCGGGATCCACCACTAAACTGAGACTGATGATCACCCAAAAACTTTGGGTAAGGAAAGAGAACACTAGCTGAGGAGATAGAACTTGGACTCCCCAACTTCTTTCAAGACCACTTACCACCACTAAAACTGAAAAGTCTAAACTTCTTCCCTTGCCTTTCACTAAACTCAACTTACTTCTTTTTCTCTTCTTCCACTTGTTGCATATACACCATCAGCCTAGAGATGTCCATATTTTCAATCAACAAGGTTGCCTTGCGCTCAAGGACTAACTCATGGGACATTTCTAGACAAACTTACGCATCCTAGCCCTCATGTTAGAGACCATCTCGGGAGCATACCTTGACAATTGATAGAATTTCAAGGCATACACTTAAAAGGACATCCTCTCTTATTTCAAGTTCACAAACTCTTCCATCTTTGCCTCCCTCAACTCTTGAGGAAAGAAGTGGTCTAAGAAAGCCTTAGAAAAATCCTCTTATATAGCGGGACTAGCATCAGCACCTATAGATAACTTCACCCTTCATACCATTGGTATGCTACATCTTTCAATTGGTAGAAAGAAAACTCAACGACCTCAATCTCCAAAACATGCATGATTCAGAAGATCTTCTCCATTTCATCAATAAAGCCTTGAGGATCTTCCTCAATCTTCGTATCGGAGAACATAGGAGGGCTCAAACTCATAAATTGGCCGATTATTTTAGCCTCAAAAGTAATAGTAGCTGGGGCACACACCCTGATTAAGAGGCTACTAATTGAGTTAAGAGGTTGATAGAGCGATGAAACTCGGCATTAGTAGCATCCCCTTGAGGTGACGGAATAGAATGGTTACTCTTATAGTTAGGGGTGGTGGGGACAGGTGGAACCCTACGAAAATGGTTAGATGTCGTAGACCTAGCCCGGGTCTGCACTCCAAAAGTTGGACGAGCTTCGTCCATAGGGCCCTCAAAATGGTTTTTCTGAGTCTTAAATCTCCTTGGAAGCATGATTTGAAAGAAAAGCAAACAAAAATTAGAGGAATCCAAGACCTTATACTCTATAGCTTGAGATTGAACAAAATAAAGGGAAATATTTCCTAACATGCTTCATAGCCCCACTTTTATAAGTGTGGCACACTTCATATCTATAAAACAGACTCTACTTAACATGGTATTATGGACACCCAACTGACCAGGAACTTAGTATATGATATCAATTTAATATGCCCTGAAATCGGGCCATATCGTAGGGGCACCTCAAGCCCATAAGAAGTGGAGGTCACTCCGATAACCTAGCCTACAACATATCAATCACAAGGGTTGGGTAAATCTCGACCATATAATAATATAGTGGAAAACATTGCTAGAAGTCATAACTTATACATGTCTAAACACTTCATTGGATTCATCAAACTGACCAATATACCCAAGTCCACAGTCATCCATAATAGCTCTATACAAACCAATGTTTAGAAATGTATATGTCGGGACAAGCCCCCGATAATAGCAAAACCAAGTCAAAATGAGATAGTCTAAGTTCAGGAGACCAAGAAGGAATGTCTTCTGAAGTAAGAAAGCTCACCACTCCCAAGTCAACGCACGAACCGCTCCAATTACCTAATCATTGTGAAGAAAGAGAATATGATGCTCCGAGCCCTATGTTGCTTGGGGACATAGCGTTCGAAGAAAGTTAGCATTTGGAGCGCTAGTATATAACTTAAGGATAAGAATAAAACAGTATTATCAATCAACCATAAGTCAACATATCATATTCAACCATATTCATGACCTTATCCATACATATAGGTATATCACATGCTAACAAGTAAACAAGACATAACAACATTCTCAAAGCACTCGATCATGAGACATGAAGTGGAGGAATCCAACCTTCTACACTAAAATTAAATAATTCTTATTAGGTATGGGACTTCAACTACATTCACATATCACTTAGACGGAGGACTTAACCATGTATACACTTATTAAGCAAGGGACTCTAATCACATACACACCCATTCAAGAAAGGGACTCTAACTACATACTCATATTCATTTAGGCAAGGGACTATGACATGTATATTTAAACAAATTAAGATGGGACCATACCTTAAAAATTGATTTACTTAAAAAAGATATGAAATGGCAAGTAAAGGGAAAGGAATAACGTGACGAGTACCACACATTTCTTTACAAATTCAGATGCTCACACAAAATGTAACAACAACACAGGACTTAGCAAAATAATTAAATAAATAAATAAATAAATAAATAAAATGCTTGTGGATCCAAGAAAGTGAGACAAAGGTGAACATAATTTCAAAGAGATAAGTATGCACCTTTTAGTCGAGCAGCAAATGTGAGGCTTTAATGTTGGGGATTTTCCAGGCGCGAGAATCAAAATTTAAGAATTCAAATGTGAATTGAACAATCAGAAGAAGGAATCAATGACTCCCGCAGCTTCATTGGTGGATTTCAAAAAAGTCTCAAAACCAATTTTTTTTATCTTCTCTCAATTTTTTTTTGTTTTCATTCTTCTTCAACCTCTTTGTTCTAAATTTGTTTTCTCTCTGTTTATCACTTTCTTTCCCTTTTCCAGCCCCTTTTTTTTGCTTTTCAAAACCTGTCCCTGATGGGGATGGCAACACCCATATTTGTATAGGTGCAAATCCTGACTTGAAAGTCCGAATTTGAAACCTCAGAATTGAAAAAATGGGAAGAAAGGGTAGAAATTTTAAATTCTGAGATGAATCCTTCCAAATCTCATCTTTTTAGGCCATTAATGATGGATTTGAAATTGAAAATATTGTAACACCTTTTGGGTTTGATTTTTCCTGGTTTCTTTGGTTTCATGGGTTGGGTGATAAGGAAAATAGGAGAATCTTGATAGGGCGGATGTAGGCGGTAGCCGGCTATGGTGGCATCTAAGGTTATGGCATTTTTTGATTTAAGGGATGGTAGATGAGGGGTGAGGGAGAGAGGAAGAGAGAGGGTCGGTGGTTTGAGTTGATTTTGGGATATTGATGGATATAAAACACTAGTTTTTTGGGGGAAAAGTGTTATATGTGTGTTCTAAATTTTTTGTGAGTGGGATGAGAATTTATTGTACTAACTTGTTGGACTAAAATATGGACTATTCGATCATTTTATCGGACGGTTAGATTTAATTTAAACTAATAAATAATTCAATATATATATATATATATATATATATATATATATATATATATATATAAAATAAGGGCAGTCAGGTGCACTAAAGTTATCACTATGCGCGGTGCCCAGGAAAGGGCCCCACCACAAGGGTGTATTGTACGCAGCCTTACCTTGTATTTCAGCTAGAGGCTGTTTTCAAGGTTTGAACCCGTGACCTCCTGGTCACATAGCAGCAACTTTACCAGTTACTCCAACGCTCCCCTTCATATATATATATATATATATATATATAAACTATTTATAAAGTTGGAAATCTAGGACCCTTGGATTAGAAAATAAATTGACAGATCAGATATATTTGTGTTCGTTGGATGAATTTTAGTGCTTCTTTGCTGATGTGGCGATCTATGATTGGTGGATGTTGTGTGGGGTGGATTGATGAAGTGGGAGTAGGAATTGGATTGGGTTTTGAGCCAATTATTAGGCTTCTTGTCTGAAATTTATAAATAAGAGTTGAGTTTGGGTAAAACAAAAATTGAAATTGAATTATTGTTGGCCCAAATGCTCTTTTTCTTTGAAAATTAATTTTATCGATGCTTCTTATTACCCTAAAAATTATTTTTAGTATATACGTATATAAAATATATATAAGTGGCAGTAAATCCTTTAGCATCAATATGAGCATAAGGATAAATTGCATTTATAAAAGGGGTGCCAAATATAATTGGGGGATATAATTAATTTTTTACCAAAAAGAAAAAATGCGGAATGCAAACCTTATTTCAGCAAATATATGTATTAGGAAGTTTATAATTAATATCAAGAGAATGACCAGATGCAGACTTAACAATATATGTAGTCTTATGAAAATATCTGGTCGGAATCAAACCTTCTTGAATGCAACTAACATCAGCACAACTATCAATCATGACAACATTAGTCATAGAGAAATCATTGTCAATTAATAAAGTGCAATTTATATACCATTTATGAGCAGTAACAATTTGTATCATGCCCAAAAAATAATTATTTTTTACATCGAAATTTTTGACAATATCATCATCTTCTTCTATATCTGACATTTTTTCCTTCCCTTTGGAACTGGAAGAAACATCATTGTGAGAAATATCTTTCTCAATTTTTGTAATCCTGTGATCACAAATCATTTGGTTTTGCTTTAGAGTTATAATTTTTTTTTCAGGTTATCAACCTCAATTTTTAAATCGTTGAAAGAAGTATCTTTACCGGGCAAATGACTTAAAGTAAGTTGTCTATTAACCTTAGCTAAGGAATAAGGCATGTAATAATCATTATCAGTAACATGAGTGCTATCAGTAGTTTTTGAAGTATTGGAAGTGCTATCAGCATATTTTTTAGTAGCAATATTAATGATTTTTCACGAAGCTTATCAGCAAAAACTTCTCTTAATAATTCAAGGACGCTATTAGCAGTGAGAGTTTGAACATTCAAATCATTTAAATCTAAATCTTCAAACTATGATTGCAATTTATAAAAGGCTTCAGCACAAACACAATTATCACCATTGCAATTAGCTCAAATGCTAGCATGATCGCTATCAGATGAATTAGGCAGCTCAATATTATTTTTAGATTTAGAATCATAATCATAATCAGACTCAGAATCAGAAATGTATAACAAAACCATAAACTTGATTATGAATATCATCAGCAAGACCTAAAGACTTAAGCTTTTGGAGCTTGCAGTTAGGAGCAATATGCCCTAGGTTATCATATCTATAACACTTAATTTTGGCGAGATCATGCTTAGACCTATTCTTCATAAATCTAGTAGACTTATGATGGGTTTTTCGAGTCTCATGCTCTTCCTTGGAACTATGTCTAGATTTCTTTTTCCTATAAGGATTATCAGACTTGGAATTAGAATTCCTTCGATTATATATATATATATGTATGTATGTATGTATGTATGTATGTATACGTATGTATGCATGCATGCATGTATATGTATATATATGTAGTCACAAAGTATCAATTGAATATAATAAATGCCAGAAAAAAATGCAAATGTGATTAAAATATTCTTATGTAATTTTTTTTGTTAAAATAATTAATTATATTTAGCTTAAATATTTTAAAATATGATAGAAAAATAAATACCCTGTTTTACTATTTTAAAGATTCATAAATTTAAAATACTAATTTATTTTGAAAAATTATTTAGGACCAAGAAGCATCGAAAAATAATTAAAGGAAGAAGAGTGAGCCAAAATTAGATGTCAACAGTATGAACTAATGCTTGTTATAGGATGTTGTAGGAGAAAATTTGGAGGCTTTTTTGGAAGCTTATTGAATATAAAAATTCATAAGATATGGGGAAAATAGGATCAAACATACGAGAAGCTTTGAGCAAAACGAAAGCAAAATCGCACCTATTTGGAGGTGCCTTGCGCTGCACCCCCCAAAGCATAAGATGGAGTGCGCACTGCACCCTATATGGAATCTCAAACTTTCTTAACCTAACCATGATTTGGGTGGGCTCCACACACCCTAAGTCTTGCTTTTGTCCTTGCAGCACGAATCCTCTCTCGGGACGTCCAAAAGTTGATTTTTGTTGTCATTAAGTAAGGGGCAATTTTGTAAATGCTTATGATTCTTGTGAGATAGCCAATGAAAAACCCTAAATACTATAAAAGAATCATTATCCATAATTAAAACAAATGATTTGAGAAAAGAGAATGAACCTAAGGTCTTTACACTAGGGTTCTTTCTTCTTTATTTTAGTCTCTTTGTAGTTTTACTTATGCACTTCATTATTGTGATTATTGTAATACTATGAGTGGATAAATGTACTCATTATAGGTTTAAGTCAATGAACATGAGTACTTATCATTCCATCAAGTTGGTTTAAAGTTGATTATCGTATTTCGTTTTCATATATTCTTATTATTACTATTCAATTGACTCGCGACCTCTAGAATACAGTTATATTTCTATTATGAGTCCGGAAAGAGGAAAATTAGATTAGAATATGGAAAACATAGAGTTAGTTCTTTTCTTTTAAATGAATTAAAGATATGATTTGTGGTTAGGATAAGAATATACCTAATTTGCCTTATTTAGTTCAAATACAGGAAAACGTACAAATGCATTTGAATTAGTTCTCACATTGAATTAGTTCTCACATTCCTGCCCAACGATGCAGTTGTTCGGATAATTTAAATAGATGATTAGATGATCGAAAGACCATAATCATGTTATCAACCCTGTGAATCAACAACCAAGATAATTACTTAACCGATGAGATTGTATAGCTTTGTAGGATTGTTCAAATTGCCTCAACCTTAGATTCTCTATTATTGTTTCAAACACTTTCTATTATTTTTATACTTTTAAATTCTAAAATCTTAAGCTCACTTTGTTACACTCTGACTTATTAAATCCCATTATTAATGCTAGAATTGGATTTCTTGCTAAAACCAAGTCCATGTGGGATCTATATTCGGCTAAAAAAAGCCACTTTATTTCTTACACGACCACATAGACTTGCGTGTGAGGTAGGACATAACAAGTTTCTGGTACCATTTCCATAGATTTAAAAATAAGAAAATTTTTGATTTAAAGTTTTTCTATTTTGCTTGATAAGTGTTGACGACTTGGTTTTAGCTATTGAACTTGCAGGTTTAGTTTTGAATCTTTGATAAGCTGGAAAGGCAAAGGGATTTGGTTGAACCATATCCCAAACTAAAGTGATGCTTATATCAATTGATGAGAGAAGAAGAAATTTTCTATCCCATCCCATAAGTTCAACAGGGCAAAGCCACTCTTGTAATTATGGTTGAAGAACAACCAGCCCGTAGGATAGTGCAAAAATGGCAATCATACTCGCAACTAATGTAACCTCCATAGTTTTTTGACCGGAACCTAGGGGTATACTTGAGTTTAAGAAGAACATGGTGCTATTGGTGCACAATAGTGGCCAATACATAGGCTTGTCACATGAGGATCCACAAGTCCACCTACAAAATTTCTTGAAGATTAGTGACACTTTTATTCCTACTGGAGTCTTCACAGATTACGTAAGACTTAATATTTTCTCCTTCTCACTATTGGAGGAAGCGATGAAATGGTTAAAGGCAGAACTTTGAAATTCAATCACAACTTGGGATGACTTTGCAAAGAAGTTCTTCATCTGATTCTTTCCTTTAAGAAAAACTACAAGGTTGAGGAATGAGATCCTGAGTTTTAATTAAAACCCTGATGAGAATCTCTATCATGCATAGGAGAGATTTAAGTCTCTTCTCAGGGACTGTCTACATCACCAATAGATCAAAGAAGTATTAGCTCATAATTTTTTTCTAAGCTCTTGACAATAACACAAAAATTTTGCTAGATTCAGTTGCAGTGGTCAAGCTTTGGAGAAAACTTATGACGAGCTGTATACTCTTCTTAATTGAATTACACAAGGTAATCCTGATTGGTATGGTGATATTTATAGAAGTGTGGTGAAGAACCTTATAGGTATGATTGAGGTGGATAGTGTCATAACATTTACTGCTCAGTTGTCATCCTTTCAAAACCAAATAATCACACAGTTCAGCCAATTAAGTGGGAATCAACCTCAGGCCCAAGTTAATGTAATTTAGTAGACTTAAATTTGGTGTGAAATATGTTGAGGTAGTGGCCACCCTACAATCTTATGTCGAGCAAATCCAGAGCCAGTGAATTTTTTAGGCAATGAATAAAAGAGACATCCAAACTATGGTAATGCCTACTACCGTAACTAGCAGAGTCAGCCTAATTTCTCATAGGGCAATAATCTGGCTCAAATTCAGTAGTTTCAGTAGCAGTAGAGCATTTAGAATATTATTCAGGCCAGCAATATAGAAGAGACATTGAAAAAGATCCTGTCCAACCAATAACAAATGGTTGTAGATATTAAAAATCAATTACTAGCTCAGGAGAATTTGGAGACACGGTTAGGGTAGTTAGCTCAGGCACAAAATACAAGACCTCAAGGAGGTTTTCCAGGGACACATAAAATCCAAATCAAGTGATGGAACTTACCTCGAGGAGTGGTAGAGACCTAATTGACTTGATTAATAGACCTCTAAAGAAAAATCATGAGGTACAAGTAGAGTTGGTCCCACAGTAAGCAAATGAGAAACCAGTGCCAAGGAGAGAAGCAAAAAATTTAGGAAGTCTAAGTACCCAAAAGTAAAGATAGTTGAGCAATCACAAGAGATACCACCACCATCATTCCCTTAGAGGATTAAAAAGTCTAAAGTGAATGCATAATTAAATAAGTTCTTTGACATGTACAGAGAACTTCGCATTAACCCTCAGCTGTTTGATGTTTTGAAGGGAGTGCCTAAGTACGCTAAGTACTTAAAGTATGTTGTGATATATAAGACAAAGCCGAGTGACATTAAGATGGTAAAACTTAATGAGAAGTGCAGTTTTATAGTGATGAGTAAGATGCCCAAGAAGCTCAAGGATCCTAGAAATTTTATCCTCCCTATACAAATAGGTAAAAGTAATGTGGTCCATGCTTTGAGTGATTTGGGGGCGATCATAAATTTGATACCCTCTTAGTTTTTAACACTCTAGGTTTGGGTAAATTGAGGCCATGTTCAGTGGTTCTCCAAATAGTGGACAGAAAAAGAGTGGTTCCTAAAGAATTTATGGAGGATATTCTCATTAACATTGATAAGTTCATTATTCTTGTTGACTTTATTATTCTTGATTATAATACAGATGATAGGGTTCCAATTTTATTAGAACGTCCATTCTTGGAAACTGGAGGAGCACCGATAGATGTGAGGAAGGGTACTCTAAAAATGCGATGGAACGATAAAAAAGTGGTCTTTAGAAAGTACAAGAAACCCAACACACCCCGACACTATAAATATTTGTGCATGATAACTTCTACTGAAGTGGAAAAGTGTGGCGTAGAAGAGGGAAAACCTCAATTTAACTCTTTGGACTCTCTCATGAGTGACCCAAAATGACAATTAAGCCCGAGTTGAGAAACTTGAAGAAGAACCTAAAAAGGTAAGTATATAAATAGCTGCACATCTTGAGATTAAGTTCTAAAAAGGTCAAAAAGAATAAGAAGATGTGCTCGAGTGGTAGGAAAATGATGAGAGACTATGATTAAGATATGTGATATGAGCCATGCCGCAATAATAATTCAAGTTTTGCCTGGGAGGCAACCCTAGTTAAGAGAGTTACTTTTAATTCTTCTTTGTTATACCTTAGTATTACCTTGTGTTTTGTTTTTGTTTTGTGTCAATGGGTTGAAGAGAAGTCTAAGTACTAGAGATCATAGATAAAAATCATGGAAAAAGCTAAGTGTGGGGTTCTTCATACCTTTTTGACGAACATGATGCTACTACCAAAACCTATAGACCTTAGGGAGTATTTCTATCCTTACTTATAATTTATACATTAGGGATAAAGTATGATTTTTAAGTATGAGCTAGGGAATCTTTCAATTGCTTAGGATGAGATGCTGCTATAAAATTTGTATTTTTGTGTAGTTTGTAGTTTTTGACTAAATTTAAAAAATTACAAAAAGATTTTAGCTATATCTTTTTTCTGTTTTTGTTGGTGTCTGTTCAGTAGAAGTACACTTCACCACCCCTTGCCTTTTTTTAGTTTTTTTAGGGGGCTCCCTTTGAACCTCGTATCCCACTTTAATTTTTTGGAGTAATTTTAAAAATTTTGTGAGTAGGGATAAATAAGATTTTCTTGCTAAGTGTTTTGTATGATTACATGTTCTAAGTTGGTTTTAAATGTGAAAACATGTGTAGTGAGTTAAATGACTATTTTTGAGACACCTAGGCTATATAACTCTTGTGTGATGTTGTCTTAATTTGAATTTGTGTTATTGCTTGGTTGAGAGTCCATGGGATCCTTTTTAATTTGAGCATATGCCATGTGTGAGTGAGGTTTTTGTTGCATTCCTTATTGCATATTGATGTCTAGATCTTGCCTAGTGTGTTTGTGAAGTTAAATAAAGAATGTTGTATTTAGGAGATAATATAAGCATTTCTTTAATACCTATGTTTGTACCTGATTTATCTACCCTTTATGCATGACCTTAGTTAGCTCCATTGAGCCTTTAGCCTATTCATTAGTAGCCTCAAGTGTAGTTTATTCCCTTTCTTTCAATTGACTATAAATTGATCCAAAACTCTGAAGTGCTTTAGTTGAAAGATTGAGAGGTTAAGGAGTGTAGAATTGAAGAAGGAAAAAGTGAAAGTGAAGCCCCAATAAAATAGTAATTGGTTTGTAATACAATTATGTGTTATGGTTGGGAGTAGTGTAATAAAGAGAAAAATTGATCAAAAGTGAATCATGTGCTGATAGCAAATAATCCTTACTAAAGATGTGTAACTAGCTTAAAGAGATGGGGCAGCACAAAAGAGAGGTAGGAAGATAAATAGGTGGAAACTTTGGTTTGTTAGAGAGGAGTGTAATGTAAATTGTGATGTATTAAATCTTTTAAGGAAGATAGTCACTATTACTGGCCAAAATAGTTCCTACCCATCCCTTAGCCTATATTACAATCCTTAAGTCCTACTTGATCCTAATCCTCGATATTTCAATATTAGTATAGTACTAAACTAAGGGAAAGCTTATGGGTCATCTTATGTAACATGCAAATTCATTGTGAGAGTGAGTAAAATTTGATTCTTAAACCCATTCTAGTGATAAATTGCATATTAGCGAGTGAATATGAGTGACTCTTTTATGTGAGGGAACATTTTAAATGATGGATAGGTGACTTAATTTTCTCTTGGTTAAGTAATATGCATGAGTTTGCCATATTGGTAGATTCAATTCTTGAGGTTAGGAAGTTTTGAAGTAGTGTTTATGAGTTTTCAAGTGTAATATTACATGCTTAATGTGGAACTTATTATTCATATAGTCGTTATATTTCTAGATTGAGTGTCTTAGTTGTAGTATAGATACTAGAGTCTTATTTAATAGTTCTTAATTTAAAGAGTTATTTGAGGACGAAAAAGGCTTCAAGTGTGGGTTGGTTATCTTGGGCGTATTTATACACCTAAGTGTCATTATTTATTCTTGGTTAGCTTAGTTTTGAGGACTCGTTGATGTTCTTAATGTGGTATTAAGGGTGTAATTGCGTATTTATATGTTGAATAACATTTTGAGAGTGTTTAAGGTGAATTTGAAACAATTTAAGAGTCAAAATAATCAAATAGAACTTAGATAAGAAAACTTGAGCTATTCTTGTTTTAGTGTACTTTTATAAGTTCTATTGTGTTGTATGACCTAATTCTTATTATATGATGTTGTGGAACACCATTGTAAGCATTTATAAGGTAATTGAAGCCTAAAACAAGTCATAACAAGTGGGGAAACAAGATCAAATGTATGATAAGATAAGAGCAAAACAGAAGCAAAGTCACACCTATTTGGAGGTGCCTTTCACCGCACCCCCAAAGCATGAGATGGGGTGTGTGACGCATACCATAGGGATACCATACACTTCCTCACCCTTGCTTTGGGTGGGATCTGCACGGCCTAAGGCCTACTTTTTTACTTATGGCATGAGAACTCTCGGGACATCCGAAAGTCTATTTTTGTTTGTCTTTAAGTGAGGGGCTATGTTTTAAATTTGTATGATTCGTGTGAGGCAGACTATGAAAGACCTAAAACACTATAAAATGAGTACTTTGTAACAATTACAACACACTTTCAAAACAACACAAGATTCGAGAGAAGACAAGGCACCCAAGGGCTCTACACTAGGGTTTTTTCTTAAGACTATGAGTGACTAAACACCCTAATTCTATGGTTAAGGCTATGAACATGAGTACTCAAAATTAAATCAAGTTGTTTTAAAGTTTATTATTACAGTTGTTCATTTATATATTCTTGTATTACTATTCTATTAATTCGCGACCTGTACAATATATTTATATTACTATTATGATCCCGAAAGGAGGAACATTAGATTATAACATAGAAAATATGGAATAGGTTTTTGTATTTTAATGAACTAAAGATAGGATTCACGGTTAGGATAATAATATACCTAATTCTCCCTATTTGGTTCAAATACGAGAAGATATAACAATGCGTTTGAATTAGTTCTCACATCCCCACTCAACGATGTAGTTGTGGGGCTAATTTAAATAAAATATTAGAGGCTCAGAAGACCATAATCATGTTATCAACCCCATGAATCAACAACCAAGATAATAAACTTAACCGACGAGATTGTATAGCTTTTTTCAGATTGTTCAAATTGCCTCGACCTTGGATTCTCCTCATTATTGTTTCAATCACTTTCTATTCTTGTTATTGTTCATTGTTACTTTTAAATTCTCAAACTCACTTGATAACAGTCTCACTTATTAAATCTTATTAGTAATGCTAGAATTGGATTGCTTGCTAGAACCAAGTCCTTGTGGGATTGATATTCGACTTAAAATGGTTACTTTATTACTTGTAAGACCACATACACTTGCATGTAAGATAGCACGCAATATGAACTAAAGAATCTTTGAGCAGTAATGAAAGAATAAACCCCGGTGGATCCTGGGCTACCCCATGACCCACCATTTTGCTGGGGTCGAGCAATCTCTAGTATGCGAGCATGAATAGGATATAGCAAAGGCCCTCTATCTGTAACTCTAGCAGGGGATGCAACTCTTACCTGTCTCCGACCTATAGGTTAGTCATGACCTCTGACGGGATCCCTAGTTATGGACTCGAGGTCTTTATCTCCAATAGTAGTGGCTCACTTTGGAGCAATCTGTGAAAGAGTAAAGCCAAGTGAATCATAGAAACCAACACATACTCGTAGCACGAAATAAGCGATGCGAGTAAAGATCTCCTAAGAATATCCTATAGCCTCTCGAAGATAAGAAATTGACATCAATGTTCCAATTAATTATATTTTATTGAACACTTTTGCTTGTACCAACAATACTTGTGAACCTGGTCTCTAATACCAATTTTTCACAATCTGATTTAACAAGTCATGATATCACCTACTTTAACCTGCCAGTAGGTAAGCCAAATCATGTAAACACCCCGAGACTACCTCCCAGATGTCACAAGGTTCTTAGAACCACAAGTGATCCCAAACTAACCCATGATACTGTAACAATCCAAAATCACCTCCCGGGACATCACACGGTGCTTAGGGTTACAAGTAGCCCCAAGCTAACCCTTTGAGCCTATCACTTCTCATAATAACTCATTCAAGAAGGAATACATAAAACACTAGCACTGTCATATCAACTGAAAGGAAATACGAAGGTAATACTCAATCCAAACGACCATAAAACTGGAAATCTTAACACAACCACAATCTGATAACTAGTTTGACAAAGCCTCTATTACTTCATAAACTAGAGAGCCATTGAGACAGGTCCCCAACTGACTTAAACTAGACTGAAAGTAATAAACATAACCACTCAAATACTAAAATATCTAAAGATAGGCCTTTGAACCATGAGGACTCACAACTAGAGAAATATAGACAAAGTTACTCAAGAATCACTTACAAGACTGGAACTGAGCACCTGAACCTACATTATAAGATAATGTAGCACATAGACGTATATATGGATCAGTACTTGGGAATGTACTGAGTATATGGGGCTGTAAGAATTTGCATAAAACAATATCAATACTCTTTAATGAAATCATACAAGCAAATAGAAATGACTCACATGGCATGAATAAGTCAAAATGTAAAGCTCATAAATCATGTAGAATGAAGCATGTAACACAAATCTCGTGAGTCATTATTCTTTAGCTTTAAAAATATGTGCTTTCCTCTTATTCTCATTACTCATAGGATGAAGGAACCTTTAAACAATCTTTCAACTCATGCATATGTCTCATGGAGAGTAAAACTTCTCTATTGATCAAGAATTATAACTTTTTGAAATCAAACAGTTGGAAAGTCGGAATCATATAACTTTAGTTTAAAAATCGGTGATCAACTCGTATTAGAAGAGAAAACTACTTTCCTTTTTGGAAGAAAAATACTCAAAACAGTTCCTTCATTTTAGAAAATATCTCATCCTAAAGCTTTAGGGAAAATATTTTATCTTAATGAAAAATACTTTAGTTTAGAGAGGTTCTCTTAACCGACATAAACCATGTAAGCTACATGGATTCCAATGTCTTGTCCTCCTAAGGAAGAAACCTCACGTTGGGGAGAGGCGTCATACTCTTTCCAAGGAGTATAACCTCAACTCAGTGATCACTTATCTCAGCCTCGGGCCCAATCATCTCGGCCTCAGTCCCAAAATCTCAAACCTACGGTGGAACGTAGTTTTTGGGTAAGAAACCATAGTAACTTACCTAACTCGATGCTAAATACTACTCCCTTTAGTTTATCTCACTCATCTCATGAAAATATACTTTCAAAATAATCTCATGGTTCATAAGAACCCAACAATCAAATTTGTAATCTCATGTAGTGAAGTGGATTTCAAAGCTCTATGACCATTAGTTCAAAACATTTCTCAATAATCTCAGAATGCTCAAATCAAGGATGCTTATAGCATGAAAGTTCATAAAATTGCAAATCTCAAGTAGGGCTTAATTACCCATAATTCAATCTCAAGTTAAAACTAATCAAAATGCATATTAGATAGCATATAGATTCATAAATCATATAGAAATCTGGAATTTACAGCAATTTAGCTCATAATCTTAACATACTTATATACTTCAATTTCTAGAACATTGAAACTCTTAAATTCTCAAGGAGTAACAACATAGGGCATAAACGCAGCTTCAATTTCTTAAGAAAACATGCAAAATCATTCTATTTGACTTGCAATTCATGGGAAACATTAAGATATTGCAATCAATAACAATGGGTGAAAAACCCTAATTCAATATTATGTAAAATCTCATAGTATGCAGAAATTATAGTTTAAATAAGCCTTTGGGAACAAGGGTGAAAGGATTACCCTTGTTCAAAATCCCACATATCTTAGATTATGAAATTGGATAAAGAAGCTTGCTTCAACTCTTCTTCTTACTCTTGAGAGAGAGGGTTCTTGCAACCCTTGAACTTGGGGAACTTAAATCTCAACTCAATTTGTAGAATATATAGTGAGTTCTTGGATTTCTTGGAGAAGGGTTTTAGATTTGATCTTGAGGGAGAAACCCTAGCTCTCTTGTGTTTTAGATAATGAATAAAGCCATTTTCTTCGTTTGGGATATATCAAGGTATAAAAGAGTGGAAAGACCGAAAAGTCTTTTTAAAAATAAGTGAAAAATACTGAAAGGGGCTGCAACAGTCAGAGCGACGGTTCGTCGCTAGCCTGACGGTCCGTCAGATCATCCGTCGTATGCCGGTAGAAAAAAAACATATTTTATTAATGTGACGATCGAAGTGATGGTCTGTTGCAGACTTGATGGTCCATCAGATCGTCCATCGCACATTGGCCAGGATGAGACCACACTGCCTCAGTGGCGATGGTCTCAACGGTGGTCCATCGCAGCATTGACGATCCATTGTCCTGGACGCCGAACTTAGGCTAGAAAAAGGAGTTAC